>NC_000076.6:115991749-116084249 GCF_000001635.26 Mus musculus | reverse complement strand
GAGGTTGGCTGGAACGTTTGCAACTCATGTAACAGATTTTTGTTTTGTTCTGTTTGTTTTTCAGTAACACAGCATGGCACTCCTGTGTGTAGTTACCTTGTCACCAAGTTTGAGAAGAGGGCCATCTGGTGGATGAAAGAAGAAAAAGGAGAGGCGCTTTGACTTCAGATTTTAATTTTAAATATGTTTTTAGCATTCCTGTTAGTTTTTCTAGGGGAAAAAATTATCAGCATGTGGCTCTGTGTCGCTGAAAAGGGAAAAATATTATTCACAATCACTGAATTTGATAGGACAATTGCTCCATCTGCCCCCTTTCACATACAATTAATAACGAGTATTCTAATCTCTGAAGATAAAAGTCGCTTTTTCTTGTAGAGCATAGGCACATGTCTTTCTCTGTTACCAGTTAATATGTGTTTTCTTCAGTTAAACCATCCAGCGGAGGGCACAACCAACAGAAGGCACCGGTTATCTGAAAGGTAACGACGATGGCTTTATCTGGATCTTTACCGGGATATTCATTTTCTTCCTGTTCTCATTTGAATCTAATTCACATCTGTGTACTTAAATATAGTGACGTGGAAAAGAATCAATTTTGTATTTATTTCCTGATTTATTAGCAGCCCCCTTAGATCTAGTTTGCCTGGAATAATAGAGCCGAATCCAACCCTACTAAGGTAATGACCTAATTCAAGAGTGGTGGTTTCACAGAACCGCTGTCTATATCCAAACCACTGGCATTTCATTCGGTCTGTTCCACACAGCAGATTATAGGTATTTAAATGCATGGCAAATGAAGTCCTTCAACCCATATTAGCTGGGGGTCATTTCCTTCCTCTTGGTCCACTGAGAGGTGTGTCTGCGCTTCTCTACTTTTTTTTTTTTTTTTTTTTTTTGGAGGAACAGAAGTTAATTTATCCCTCTCTTCCATGTGATGACCCAGGGCCAGGCCCCTGTGATACAAAAGCATCTGTAAGGCCCTTCCTTCACTCCACCAGACTTTAAGAACCCAGATGGTCTTTCTACATTGCTCTTCACAAGGACAACCTTAAATGCAAATTTTATTAATGGGTGAATAAGTTAAAAAGCTGAGAGGTTGACTGAACCCCTTTTAAAAACAGTTTTACTTCATCTCAGTTCCCCTTTACTTGAGTCACATTTATAATATATATTTATGAAATTTACAATTTCAGAAATTATAGACATCTGTTGGTAGGATGATTAATCTTGGTTGTCACCTTGACTGGGTGTAAAATCACCTCTGGGTCTGTAAGGATACTCTTTGGAAAGATTAACGGAGAAGGGCTGACTCTGTCATAGATGTGTGGCATCTTCCAGTGGCTGCCCTTTTGTGAGGAGGGCCGAGGAAAGCTGTTGGCCCTTTGACTGCCAGCCTTTGCCCCTGGTTGGTGAGGGCATCCACTACTTTGCTCAGCTGTTGCTCTCCGTCATTGGCCTCAGAGCCCAGCTTTCTTCATCTTCTGATAAGACCAGTTTCTCTCCAAAAACCCTCCAGGCCTCTAGCATAAGCTTGGGATGGCTGAGACGTCCAGCCGTATGGACTGAGCGACCACCCAGTTCTCAGACTCTCCAGTGGGAAGACAGGTAGCCATTGCTGGACCATATAGTGTAGGACAATCTGATAAGACCATTTTCATTACTCATTCTACTGCCTTTGTTTCTCTGGAGCCCAAGTGATGCAGTTGCAAACCCTATATTAAAATATTACTCTAAGTACTTTATGAGTAAGTCACTTGGTTTGATTCTCATGATCATCCCATGAGGTGAGGTTTTGAGGAAAAAATAATTTATGGTATAAAAGAAAGGAAGTCAACCTGGGTAATTTGTCTAAGATGGAAGGATTGACTAAAGGCTAAGGCAGGATTTGAACCCAATTATTTCCTGGTTCCAGAGATTACATTTGAATTGCTTTATCTTGATTGTAGCAAAGAACTTCTGATAAAACATCCAGAGACACAAGTACTAGTGAGAATGAAGATGGGTGTTGCAGTGAGGTAGAAGAAGATGAGGAAATCTACATGACAAACTAGGTGGGGCACACAGGAGATGGGTCTAAAGTCATGTGCAGAAAGCCAAAGCTGTGTTAGTACAAACAGTGCAGCCTTGGAAGCAGTCTGAGTCTCTCTCTCTGTCTCCTCACTTAATGGACGCTAAGCACCAGACAATATGTTTAACTGTGAGGTTAATCCATTTGCCAACTCTTCTTTCTCTGCTTCTATGCATCTCTGTGCACATGCACATGTGTGTAGGCTTCATGTACACAGTGTGTGCACATATATGTGGAGGCAAGGGGTTAATGTTGGGTGTCTTCCTCAGTTGATCCTCACCTTGGATCTTTAGCTCACTGTTTGAGCTAGATTGGCTGGCCTGCCAGTCCCCAGGGAGCTACCTATCCCTGTCCCTTCAGCACCTTGATTACAGGTGCAGAGTACCTTGTCTGGCTTTCACTTGGATGCTGGGGGGGTTCACACTCAGGTCCATATGCTTGTGCGGCAGGCACTTTATAGACTGAGGTGTCTCCCTAGTCCATTTCCTTTGCATCCTAAATCTAAGAGAGACACTATGTGAACCCACTTTTTTTGTTTTTTTTTAAAGACTGAAAACTTAATATGTATAAATTACTGGGGGGGGAGCTAGCTAACAATACTCTCTAATATTGTTTAATATTAATATTACCTGATGTTAATATTTTGTGTGGTAAAGACACCCCAATTATAAAATGACCCACTATTTTCTGTTTCCTTGAAATGCCCAAACATGCTTATATTATGATTATAAAGAACATTCGTTTTAATTTTTGAAATGCATCTTTATACCAGGGATGTTGAAGTATAAAGACGGGCACCGATCATGTTTCCTTAGTCTAGCAGGTGGTGTTGACATAAATTGTCCATTCCCCCAATGACTTATCATTTCCCAAGCTATGGGCTTAGACCATGCTAACGGTGCGAGGCATGAATTCCACACTGTGGGCCAAGCTGAAGAGGGGGGAATAAAGAATGTAAGACCCAGAGGATGGGGAGGAGCTGCCTGAAATACTGTCTTCTGGACATAACATGGTTATTGCAGCAATGAACTCATAAGAGCTGCGGCGACCTGCATATGACCTGCACAGAGCCAATCTGTCAAAATTTCAGCATGCGGTCAGGAAGGAGCTCACAAAGTCTGTCTCCTAGCCAAGGAGCTGCTGGAAATGGACGGGTGTCTGGGGGAGAGGCGCTCATTTTGGAGTGAGACTATGGCTGCCAGTAGGTTGACCATGTGCCCTATGCCCACATGGATAACAGTAGTGCCAACTGGACACACACACACACACACACACACATACACACACACACACACAGTTGAAAGGAGAAAAGATAAAATGTTAGGAGTGGAGACGGAATGGAGATAAAAATCATAATATATTGTAGACTTATATGAATCTCTCAAAGAATAAATTAAAAACACGTTAGAAAGTACTTCTAGAGGTTAATAAAATCAGTTTAATAGTTATGTGCAGAATAGAGGATGGTTGATATATGCTTGGCCCCAGGGAGTGGCACTATTAGGAGATGTGGTCCTGTTGTAGTAGATGTGTCACTGTGGGTGTGGGCTTTAAGACCCTTATCCTAGCTGCCTGGAAGTCAGTATTCTGGTAGCAGCCTTCAGATGAAGATGTAGAACTCTCAGCCCTGGCTGTACCATGCCTGCCTGGATGCTGCCCTGCTCCCACCTGGATGATAACAGCCTGAACCTCTGAACCTGTAAGTCAGCCCCAACTAAATGCTGCCCTTTATAAGACTTGTATTGGTTATGGTGTCTGCTCAAGGCAGTAAAACCCCAACTAAGACAGAGGACAAGAAAGCTAATGGAGAGAAATGAATACTTCAGTATACTAACTAAAATTTCAATCTGTTCACTTCATCCACATCGGTTTTTCATGTATTTTGCTTCTGGTTGCCAATTTTCAGTGTTCTTGTACTGAGAATGCTTCAAAACCTGTTGTTGTACTAAGCCCTGGGTTAGAAAAATAAAATGTATTCAAAGGTGGACAAGCCGCGTATGTGTGAAGCCTGATGAGAAGAATAGAGAGGAAGGGTGTGCCAGGAGGTGGAAGTCACATAGTCTGACTGGATGCCCTAAAAATTCTTCCAGCCCCAGTCCAAAGACCCTTGGAAAATGGGAGGGGTAGGACCCAGTAAGGGGCTTGAAAAATTAATCAAGCATCAAAATGAGTAGCCAGACATAGGACAAACCAATCACCTAAATTATTCATTCAGCAAAAGCTAAAAAAAAAAGAAGCAATATGAACTCAGCATCCTATAGATGATCTGTGAGGAACAGGATCACGAAGAAAGATTACCAAAGTAAAAGTACATGGGAGAAAACGGGCATTGGAAGTGTATTAAGGCTGGGGATGCCTCTTGGTTGAGAAGAGTGCTTGCCTAGCATGCATGGGGCCTTGGGCTCAATCCCCAGCGCTATTAAAAGCATATTAAAAAGTGGCATCATTACCTGTGACCATAAGCAAACGTCTTCATTGCTAGCACAGTGTTATTCTAAGTACTGGGTACTCAGCAAGTGGCAACAGGGCTGCCTCTCAGGGATTCTGCACTGAAGTTAAGGCTCGGGATTCTTTGAGGTGTAAATCAGCCCCAGAGGAGGCAGGAGCGCATGAGAATACAGAAGCAGCACTCTGAGCACAGAATGCAGGGAGGGAAGAGATGGCGTTTAAGGATGTGCCCTGTGACGCAAAGCACAGATGGAATTTAGAATTTTACATTTCCTCCTACTGCGCCATCTTTAGTTTTGTGACTTTTTTTTTGTGTGTGTGCAACATATGAAATGCAGGGTAGGGCTACAGCTGGATGCTGGTCGTTGTATATGTACTCTGTGATAAACGGGTGGCATTTTGAGGCATCCCGAAGAAGTTCTGTCATCATGATAAATTATTGTAGTTTTCCCTGCATGTACCCGATAATGGTCATGACAACCGTTTGGGTGCTAAAGGCTTTTTCTATTTATTCTTTTCTGCAACTCTCTGGGGTGAGTGTTACGACCTTCATCCTGTAGGAGGGCACAGGAACACAGCAGAGATTATTAATAATGAGAGTAATAATTATCTGTGCCATAGCTGCAATTACCATGCTAATATTTTTCATATATTAGCTCCCTCGACCCTCATGCTCACCCTATGAGAAAAGCCCTGTTGTAGTTGTCAGACTCACCGCCGAGACAGTGATTAGATGCCACACATGCTCCTGCTATCACAGGGAGAGACTAGACAATCAAAACTCAAACATAAGCCGTGCAGCCATGGATTCTGACCCTTAGCCACTGGACACTCTGCTTACACATCTAAACAAGGAAAAGAAGAACAGATAAATAGATTTGACTCCAGAGCATCGACTTTCAGGCTTGAGTCAATAGCGCCTTGGCCACTTGCCTGATGACATGCCTGTAGCAATGTCTATCCCATGGCTTTTACTTAGCCTTCATCTGTGAAATGGCCCCCTGGATTTCACTCAGTTCTGCTTTGTCTTTTTGAGGCAAGGTCTCACACTGTAACCTGGGCTGGGCTGGAACCCACAGTGTCATCCTCAAAGTCATGACAGAGTCCTCCTGCCTCAGCCACCGTGTGCGGAGATTATAGGCACGAGGCATTGTACTGAACGCTGAGGTTTTTGTGCTCACTCCAGTAACTGAGTGTGTTCTGTCTCATGTTTGACCTCACTGCTTCTTAGCTTCCACTGGCAGCTCAGACCCAGGCTGGCTAACAGACCCAGGTTAGCCAGTCACACACAAGTAAGAGATGGAAAACTTATTCAAATCACTTATGAAACTATTTTCTATGTATTAACTTGTGGGACAGATAGAAGGCATACATTAAGTGCTGGGATATTTCTGCCCTTTATTTTCTAAATGTCATAAAATTACATATTTTAGGTAGGTAGTTATTCTTTGGCACTCATAGGGGTTGGTCCCAGAATCTTTTATGAACAACAATATCTGAAATGCTTAAGTTGGTTACACAAAAGTGGGTAGTGCTTGCACAGAACCACCACAGTGACTGCCATCCACTTTAAATCATGGATATTTTACAATAATTGACAAAACAGAAGCATTTTATAATTGTTGAAAAGATATATTAGGGGATAACAACAAGAAAAAAATCTCTTCATGTATAGTATAGACATAAATTCAATTTTATGAATCTTTTAATTCAATGGTTGTTTGAAACATGAATTTAGTAAGCATGAATGTAAAGGGATGGCTATATATAGACTATATGACTGTGTATAATACATACATTAACACATCAGTAAATATCTAAGAATCCAGGAGTTAAAACGTCACAGTTATCATCAGAGTTAGGATAGCATTCCATTAAGCCTTTACTTGAACATATGAATCTTTTCTTTTCCTTTCTACAGTTGCATATGTTAAAAGTGACATTCTTTCAAAGCCACTGAGAGTAGAATGACTCTTCTTTCTCTTCCAGTCCCATGATCACATGGAGGTCTGCATGTTGGCACTTAAAGCTCTTCGGAGGCATTTATGCTCAATTCCTGTGTGACACTGAGCAGTAGGAAGGGCAGACAACTCCTGTGACACTGAGCAACATGAAGGACGGAACAATGGAGCAGTATTGCTATTAGACAATTGCAGAACAAAGTCCTGTCAACATCCCATATTTTGACAAGGTTCAAATATCACAGATACATTAATAATTCGTTATGTGTATGGTAGACACCCCATGCATGGTTCTTTTCCACCTTCCTATCTGGAAGCAGGCACATCTTAAGTAGACCCTCACAGTTGTCAGTATCCAGAGAGATGCAGGTTCAATGCAATATAAGCAGACACTGCATTCTGTTGGAAGACTCTCTAGCTCTCCTTTGATTTAGATTTATTCTCTGATCTCCTCTGATGTCTACTGACTAATGATTTTATTTTCTATTTCCTTGTATGGGGCAAATAAAAGCTGACACTGTATTTCGGCACTGGAGAGCAGAGCTTGCCTCTGCATCCATTGTGTCTGCATCTGAGTTCGGGGTCTGGCCCTTACTAATCTCGCCTATCCAGTCACATTACTTAACTTTAAGACCCTCAGTTTCCTCATTTCTGAAATGAGGATGATGAGATAGTGCCCTGTAAATTATTTATGCGCTACATGGTGAGGACTGCGTTTATAACATTTTAAACATAGTACATGCCACATAGGCCGTGCTTACTTTGAGTTCCCAATTCTAGAAACTAGAGTATCTTCCTATGATGGTAAAGGAAAATACAAGACTCTGTGCAAACTGATCTGTGCATATTCTGACTGTCAAGTTTCAAATTCCATTGCCTTTTAATAATTCTGTAAAATCCTGGCAACATACAGGTGGTATTGGATTGACCCTTGGCTTGGGAAATATGGGCTAAGAGGATTCTTCTCTCAATTACAATACATATTCTGGTTACTTGTGAGAAATTTAAAAAAAATAAGCTTAGGGCTTTTTGTTTGTTTGTTTTTACTATTGAAAGGTTGATCCACAAGATCACCAAGCTGTCCAGATGGAAGCTCAGATACAAACAGAATCATAATTGTTTCTTAAGTCAAAGGGTTATCTGGTACCAGTGGCTAGAGCACACAGCTCTAATCTCGGCTGACGAACTCAGGGCAGACATTGTAGAAAAAGTACATGGGAAACAGAAGAACTCCTCCAACATCCATGAGCTTCATGGTCACCGGAGACTTGGGAATCACAAGAAGCACTCATGCAAACTGACGTCTGGGAGTGACACACCTCCCATAGTTCTCATGTGCTGTCTGGAGAAATGGGGAGAGAACAAGGACACAGCAAATGTGAAGAAGCAGTCATCTTCCTACAGCCCAGCTCTTCCTCGACCACGTGGAAACTGCCAGTCTCTGTCAAGCCTCATGGTGTCTCAGAGAATATGCTGTCTGTACAGAGTCTTTTGTTTGGGCGCCTTCAGTCCGATGACTGGAGGCTTGGACAAAGTATGATGGGAAATCTACTTAGAAACTTTGAAGTCCTAGATGAGTAAAGGCATTATTTTTAGTGTTTTTAAACCAAATCTGCATCAAGGAGCAATTTGGGACAAACACTCCCACATGATGTTTTGAGTCTCAGCAAATTCTACTTGTGCTTCTTCCAGAATTGCTTACAATGGGAGATGCTGGTTTCCTTTCTTCTTTCCTGCAGCTGAAGCCATTAGAGGTAGTTGTAGACAATCTCCTGAAGTTGCTTATAATAGTCTGAAATTCGTGCACGTTAGTAAACAGGAAAGATGCCTCTCTTACTCAACAGCACGTCTGACTGCTTAGCATCTTATTCTCCTTTCAAGCAACACTTTATAGGAGAGTACATGTATTTTTAGATGAAAACGTTTAGATAATGTTTGAATTGAATTAGAATCGCATCATCCCGTTCCTCCCTTCAGCCCTCTCCAATGACTCTCCCCTAAATAACATCCATGCCCCATCCATACATTAATAGCCTCTTTTTCTTTATTTTTACTATTCATGTATCAGTGTGTATGCATGTACAAATATATATAAATACAAGTAATTGAGTCGTTTTGTTGTTTGTGGGTGACTATGTGGATTCAGAGCTGACTACTCTGCATTGGACAAACAAAAAGGACTCATCCCAGAGAGAGAGGCTAATTCCCCTTCTCCCATCAGTCATTGGTTGCCTGTACTTCTTTGTCTAGGGGTGGGACCCTATGAAAATTTCTCCCTTCCACATTACCTAGCCTGCTTTCTGGGGCTGATGTGGTCATGAGTCTTAGAAAAGACCTTACCACCTGTACTGGCTAGTTTTGTGTCAACTTGACACAGCTGGAGTTATCACAGAGAAAGGAGCTTCAGTTGAGGAAATGCCTCCATGAGATCCAACTGTAAGGCATTTTCCCAATTAGTGATCAAGGGGGAAAGGCCCCTTGTGGGTGGTGCCATCCCTGGGCTGGCAGTCTTGGGTTCTATAAGAGAGCAGGCTGAGCAAGCCAGGGGAGGCAAGCCAGTAAAGAACATCCCTCCATGGCCTCTGCATCAGCTCCTGCTCCCTGACCTGTTTGAGTTCCAGTCCTGACTTCCTTTGGTGATGAACAGCAGCTTGGAAGTGTAAACCGAATAAACCCTTTCCTCCCCAACTTGATTCTTGGTCATGATGTTTGTGCAGAAATAGAAACCCTGACTAAGACACCACCACAATTTTGATAGACTGGCATAAGTCTTTTCTACATTCTAAATCTTGTCCTTACATCCACAGGTACATGTAGCTACCACCGCTCACCAGACCCACTTCTCCTGACAGGAAATGGAGACCATTGCAGAAAACCACAACTAAACACAGCATAGAGATCAACAGATTGTGGGGAGCCTGGTCACAATGGCTTCATCTACATCACAGCTCATGCATTCGTAATGCAGGGAACACTGCTTGCTGAAGAAGGGAGAAAGGGTTGTAAGAGTCAGAATACAAGGGCATCTGCTGTAAAGTAGGCTTTCCTAGAAATGGCCACAGAAACAAGACCGAAACAACAGCAGTATCAGAGATCCCAGGGAGAACTTCGCAGGCACTCAGGGTTGACAAGCACTGACATAAACTAAAGGAGAGCTTCTGCTGCTAATACTCTAATGTGTGCATAGAGTTATCACTGACAGAGAAGCATTAGTCAGTTGTAGGAAATGGATGCATAGGTTGTGAACACATTTCCTGAGGATATTTTAAAGATTGCATTGACAATGAAAACCACGCATGAACAGATGGACTCAGAGATACTTCTCAAAATGGAATTCAACAGAACATCATTACTTGGTACAGACGAAGTCAAGAGCTCAGAGACCTTGTCAGGAGAGGCTAGGCTGAGTCACAGGAGGTCGATTTTAATTAACGGATGTCTAGTTATAGGTACTCAGGTGAGTGATAGCGTGAGTGACACTTTGACTTGATGCTCTATGACCAGCACCACCTACATGCAAGTCCTCATCTGTGTCACTCACCATTACACAGGAAAAACTTATAACGATGTCCCCATGTATTGGCCAGATGCTGTAAGACTAGCTCTATGGAATGTTTCCGAGAAATTCATAAGTAAATGTAAGAATTTTTGGATGGCGAATATAACGTAGACCACAAAGTTAAATCACGTGGAACAAAGCAGCTAGTCATTACTGCTTCAGGGTAGAGGATGCTGAGTTCCTATGGTGTGCCCTGTGTGAGCATGACAAGCATCTTCCCTGTCAGTTTGTGTAAGCCAGGGCACACCTAATTACATAACTCTCGACTCCTTTGCTTTGTTATGATTTTATTCTTGTCATTTCAGTTGCTTTCCAGAACTCAGAATTTAAATAGTATTTATGTATTTGTTTACACACCGGCTTCCTCCACTAGAAAAAGCAAGGCCAGGGGCATTATTCTTATTGGGGAGGGCATCTCTAGAATTGAAGACAATGATTGGCAAGCAAAATGCTCAATAAATATGAGTTGTATAAGTGAAGGTGCTTGCACACCAGACTTAAGCCAAGGTAAGGATAATATAAACCAGGGGTAGTGAAGAACACATTTAGAAGAAACTTCCTTTGGTCTAACAGGACAAAATGAGAGGTACCCACAGGACAGCAGAATGTTGGTGAAAGAGAAAGAGAATACTTCCTGCACTGTCTCTGAAGGCATTTGTTAATGTTATGCATGGACTGTTTCTTTGCTCCGGTTATCCGTTTAATTAGTTCCATGTGTGGACTCTTTCATCTCCAGAACTGATACATATTTAATGTTCACATTCCCAAGTGTCCTTGATATGGTGGCTACAAAGCTGAGCTTGAGAAACTCCCTGACTTGAGAAAAACAGAAAAAGCCTCTACAGAGGCCACTAACTGTATTGTGAAATCTATAAAGTCCTAAGAAGGCTGAGCTTTTTGGCTCCAAGTATCTTTATGGATACTTAATTCCAGTGGCATCCATGCAAATTCCCCAAAGCCTTTTGGAATGATCGGGGTTGATAGCAATCATGGCTGTGGTGTTGCTCACAATGTAGGCTGCAGGATGACATGGAGACCTTTGAAGAGTCCCAGGGTTAGGTGAGTAGATGCAAATATTCTCCCTATACAAATCATAGCTACCTGCTTATAGGAGTCACGAGCTTGTTAAAGGACCATCAATCTTTTATTTTTCTACAGAACTTCCAACAACAGCACCAGGGACACAAACAGGTGGCTGCAATTGGCTACTGCTCCTCTAATCTTGTTCTTAGGGAACACAATTTGTATTTCAAAATCAGACCACAGACTTAACTCTGGGGTGGAGTGAAACTCAGTTGGTCATGCTCATTTAAGAAGGAATTTTAAACAGAATGACATCTGGCTAGAAAGGAGCGGAATAAGGCAAATATGTCAGAGTGCTCATAACCAGGCCTTTCCCACACAAAACCACACACAGCCTGACAAAAACCTATGATTAGTGACAGAGAAACTAAAACGATTGTTCATGGTGTCCAGAGAAAAGGGAATCAACATGCAGAAACGGGCACAAGTTTATTCTCCCAGCATTCTGTTTGTGTGTGTGTGTGTGTGTGTGTGTGTGTGTGTGTGTGTGTGTGTATGTGTGTGGTATATGCATGTGTATGTGTGTGGTATATGCATGTGTTTATGGTGTATGCATATATATGTGCTCATGTGTGTATGCATGTGTGTGTGTATGTGTGGTATATGCATGTATATGGGCTCATGTATGTATGCATGTGTGTGTGCTCATGTATGTATGTATGCATGTGTGTGTGTATGTGTGTGTGTGTGCATGAATGTGTATGTGAAGGCTAGAGGTTGACATTAGTTGTCTTCCTTAATGATCTTTGACCCTACTCTTTGTAAGGTTTCCGACTGAATGAACTTTGAGCTTACAAGCCCCAGGAATCTACCTCCCCAGTGCTAAGGTTATAGGCACTTGTTTCTAAGCCTGGCTTATGACATAGGTGCTTGGGATCTGAACTTGGTTTTCATGCTTGTGAGACAAGTATTTGACTGACAGCGGTCTCTCTAAATCTCTCACAGCATCTAAAAGAAATAACTATTTTCAAAGTTTCATACATGGACATTGTATCTACATTACTACCACCCCTCCATTCTCTTCAGTCTCCTCCTATGTCCCTTTCTCAAATTCATTGCCTCTATTATTTTTATGTGTGTGCCCAATGTCATTGTATAGATAGTGCTAGAAAGCTGCCAAAGGAGAAGGACAATTTGTCTTCCTATCCAGCTGTAAAGCCCATGAACCACCACAATGACCAGGTCATCAAAACATCCCCAGTGATGCACTAGTGACACTTTTATCTTGAGGATAACCTTAGCAGTTGTCTAATGGCATCTAAGATCCACCCAATAGGAGAGAGTTTATTCTTGGTAGTGTAAACCTACTCACTACCCATGGCTGCTGAGACCATAAACCTGAAAGGGGAACCTACCTGTGCCACTTTTCTAAGCCAATATAACTTCTAACTGTGTGAAATGACAATAACATCATTTTAGTTTTATAGGGTTGTACCATAAAGTCAAGACTGTAAACTTGATCATTTTTATTGTAGGAAAGAACTAAGGTGTTTAGTACTCTCAACAGGTAAAAGATTTAAGGAATAGGTCTAGAACTAAAAATGTGATGGCCATCCCATCTGTTGCTTAATATATCAGTACAAGGTAAAGACCAGTGAGCTTTTATTTTGTACATCCTCTTATCCATGATGTAAGAAATGGCCAAGGTTCTCAGAGCAATGATGCACCAGCAAGGATACAATAAATCTGAAAACAGATAGGAGAGTTGAGCTGAGGTTGATAGTGGGGCAGAGTATACCTTCTTATTCCAATTGCCATTTCCTAGTAGAGGTTTAGCCTTTGCTTTTATAGTCAATAAAAAGTTATACTGTGTCTAAATAATGCTGATCAGAATGAAGGAAGAAAAAGCAATTTGCATTGACCAGAAGACTGTAATTAAATAAAGTCCCACGACTAAACATGACTAAGTATGTTTAGTATAGGAGGCTCTCAGCCTTCTAAAATTAATTAGCTCCCTAATGAAAGTTGTCTGCTGTCAGAATAACCAATTTACTGTTTTCAACAATCTAACCATACCAGTTTTCAATTAAGATTCAAAATCTCCCGATGAACAAGGAAGCCATAAATCATTTATGACTGTCCTACTTTCATGCGGTGTTCCACTATTATTCTGCCTTCATTTTCTAGCATGCTTTTTAATTTGTGAAAAATGAATGCTGAGGTTATTTTATGAAGATTATATCCGCTTCGAAGGTAGCTATTCTGGGAAGCACGTTCTGAAAGGAAGCATGCCTTCCTTCAAATTTAGCGAGCGGACTCCTAAAGTACACAATTAAACTTTAATAGTTTACTTTGTTTAAATGGCATCTGTTGCAGTCCAGGGATTTCAGTGAATGGAGAGCCATTGCTTTGCCTTTATTCATAAGTGGGTAGAGTATTCTTTCAGGTCTTCTTATTACCATTTTTCTATTTAGAAGCTAAGGGCTCAAGTGCACTCATGCCTTGAAAATTGGCCAATGTCAAAAACTCTCCAAATTGTGTTCAGAATAACTTTCTGGGAAATGACATGCCAACACGCAACCCTCGGTTCCTTCGGTGATCTCTTTCACAGTATCATTGTCCTACAACCTCCTACCCCCATCTCGGTTAAATTTCACAGCCATAATAGAATTATAAGTTAAAGCCATGTTCCAGGCAAATATTTTAGTTATAAAAGAACCCAATAGCTTCTCCAAGTCAAAGACAAAGGAGAAAAGTTTTTGCGTGTGTACAAAAATGAGATAATCTCATTAGCATCAGTAATGGACATCTCTGGTGTAAGTTGCAGCTTGGAGCTGGAAACTCTTTTTGGACTCTCTGGCTATATTACCTATCCTGTGCCTTTCCTCTTGTATGTACCCAGAATGGCAACTAGTTCTTAATGCCTTGCACAGCCAATCTGTCCAAGTATCCACTACCATCTGACATCTACAATCTCTCCTGGTTTAGGTCTCCAAAGGAAGAGTCCTAAGGGGGCTAAGCTTGTTTCTTGAGAATGTTCTTTGCAACAGACCACGCACTATAAGTTACTGGTCAGCCAAGAATAAGGTGTCTTTGGCTCAGGAATTCTTTTTTCTGGACCCATCCTCTGTACCCAAGAGCATAACCAATATGATTATTTCTCTAGTGTCTGTGGGAAGACAAGCATCCACTGCTTTTAATACGATCACTTTTCCTATGTAGAGTGAAGGTGCAAGGTTCATTTATAGCTAAGTTCTCATAAATGATGAATGACATTATCAATTCAATTGTCATTACCATCATTTATTCATCCATGGAATATTTTATCCATCTCTGACCTTGTGACAGCTGGTGTCTGGGTGTGGACATGAGGATAAAAATGTCTTATCTGGAATAAAACAGATCTCGAACTTTAAGTGACTGGTATGAGACAGTTCTGAGAAGAGTTAAATGGTCCTCTCTTTCCCTCTCGGGATGGAAAATGTTGCCCGAGAGAAAAAAGAAAGAACACAGAAACAATGACTAGGGGTGTCTGACCTACCTAGTGAATCAAGGGCTTGGAGTCAGGCTGAAGAGAAAATATCCACAAGGAAGATTGAGTTACTCTGTGATGTTAGGATGTCATTGAGTGACACGCTGCATTCTCTGCTCTGTAAGGATATTTGATGATTAACTAACATAAAGTTTTCTGATATCCATAAATTGTTCTTCCTGGCAAAACTGTGTGAACAAATATTCCCTGTTATACAAGTTCACGATATAGTTTTGAACCATTACTGCCACCATAGCTATCTGAACTACACATAAGTGAAGGAGGCCATGTGTACTCTATTTGCAGAGAGTAGCGGCGACCAATGTGACTGAATGAGACTCATGCTCAGGGGCTCACAGCAATTGTGACAGAATGCACGAGATCTGCACAAACCTCAGCCAGACAAAATCACAGCGCACAGAGCAGGAAGGTGTGTATTCAATCCTACCACTAACTAATAGCGTTAATAGCTGCTGGGTGAGGTAGAGTCAGGCTTTTCTCTTTTAATGATGTGAGCCCTGGTAGGCTGACCACATACCAGGCACACAACAGGGACCAATCCCAAGACTATGAAGGCAATACAAAGTAGATTTTATAAGGAAAGGGGGAAAAGAACAAAGTATGAGTAAGATTATATAAACTGAGAAGGTTATATTTAGGAATATATACATACACACACACACACACACACACACACACACACACACACACACACACACACACATATATATATATATATATATATATATATATATATATATATATGCTCACATGATAACAATTAATGAAAAAGGGAGCCATGAAGTTGAAAGGCAGCAAGGATTGCCTGTGAGGGTTTGTAGAGAGGAAAGGGAAGGGCTAAGTATGTACACACACACACACACACACACACACACACACACACACACACACACAATTAAAACAGAATAACCTCAAATAAAATAAGTCACCTTAAAATTGAGCAGGAAGTGATAGGGAGAGTTGAAGGAATGATAGGCATAGGGTTGCAGGGCACAAATGTATCCAGAATTCATTGTACAACATTCTCCGAGAAAAAATAAAATCATTAAAGTGGAAACCATGCACTGTTCTTAGCAGTCTCATATTCCTGTCTGAAGAAATAAAACATACCCACAGATTTTTGCTGCTCATGGCTTTTGTCAGAAAGGCTTTCCTTTTTTTTTTTTTTTTTTTTTTTTTGAAGGAAATGGTTGAGGCAGAGACTCATAGTCAGTCAAAGTGCTGAGGATAAATAATGTTGAGTGCTCAGTTGTGGTTGGGTCATGATATCAACCTCCCATCGTCCAGTAACTTCTGGGAAAAGAGGTTTTAAGGAACGTCAGAGCTGATGAATGAGACAGAGAGTTGCCAATCACTGACTTTTGGGTGTGGCATGGCCAGTGCACACATCAATATACAACTGTTGTGGTTACTTGTGCATGTTCTGTAAAAGATGCAGTCACTCAAAATTTCAGCATGGATAGTGGGGCTTGGAGAACCTTCTCCTTCAGCAGAGGCGTACTGGCAATTGATGAATACCCAGGGAGGGAATGTTATTCTCTTTTGAGCTTGTGGCTGTTGGTAGGTTGCTCATGCTGCAGTGGATACTGCACAACCATGCTCATGATAGCCACACTAATTGTATCCCGTAGGTTATTCATAACAATAAAAGAAAAATTGGGATACAGGGAGCAAAAAGACATGGGAAGATGGGGGTGGTTGGAAGAGGTAATGGTGGATAGGTGTAATAAAAATATATTACATAAATATCTAAAACTTTCAAACAGTAAAAACTTGTTTTAAGAAATTTAAAACAATTTAATGGTATTTGATATTTATGCATTAAAAACATTTTCAAATGCATCATTTCATTTGATCTTGACTAAAATTCTTGTGTGAGAAAGTAGGATAATTTAATATACTAGCTTTCATGGAAAGCTAGAATATCTGATCTAGATGGTTTCTTTGGTCCTTCATGACTTTTCAGTCAAACAAACCTTAGATGTACTGACATATCCTCACAATGAGGGAGATAGATAGATACTGTGTATTCGTTCCCAGTTTGGATATCTAGTAATTGAGAAGATTTTACTGAGATGAAATGACCGAGCTGCCAATTTTCAATGATTTAGAATAGAACTTTGAGACTCATTTCTTCTTGCCATTCTTCTCTGTGCTAGCTACTTTTAGTTGTCATTATGACAAGACACTTGAGGGAAAATCTTAATAGGAGAAAGGTTTATTCTAGTTCATGGTTTCTGATGTTTCAGTCCACCAGAGCAGAAAAAGCACAGAGAAGTTCATGGCAGAAGGCAGCATGTTGTTGGGACTTCTCATAGCCCAGTGGCAGACAGGAGGCAGAGAGGTCATATCAGAACTGGAAGTGCTTAAAAATCTTCTCTTAAATGACCCACTGTTGTCAACAGGGCTGACACCCTAAAGGAAGGTTCCATAGCCTTCTAAAACAATGTTACCAGCAAGGGATCATCTCTTCAAATGCATGAAACTGTGGGCAACCTTTCCCATCGAAACCCTCTAAGAGTGTGTGCCATTAAATCCATTAGAAACTAATTTATTCCAGCCAAAATCCCTGGAAAATCGATGTACTAGTGGTGTCACTGGAATGAGAGATGTCTAAACATGGATTGTGGTTCTTAAAGCCATTTTCTTTGGAATATTTTCATCTCTGGCATAGCTGGCAACAAGACCAAGAACTGGTCAGAAACCATCTTCTTTGAATTAGAAAGAAAAATAAAAGTAATTGAAATCAACAATGAAAACAGTTTCTAAAACTCAAGGGATCTTCATAACAGGGATAAATCTACATGTTTAGATAGGACTACCTTCAAAGATCTAGAAGGAATGGGTTTAGGATCACAGGCATAGTGTCACCTCTTTTTTCACTATGATCTTCTGGGGCCATTTGTTTAGTCTACAGATTTTAGCATGTGAACATGCTGGGAGTGTGGGTAAAAGGAAGGAAGACAGAAAGCCAATGTTCCCAGATACCAGTGTTTGACTAGTAAGACTAGTGTTCATAAATTGTCAAGATATGGCAGCAAGATGTAGGGAGAGTGAATGTCAACATGGAGCACAGAGTGTCCATCAGTATGTAATAATGGAGATCATTACCATTTTCTAATTAGGTTAGTAGGTTTCTCTTCTATGTAACAAATGAGTTCTAAGGCTATTAGTGCCCTAGGTAGCTTGGCAAGAGTATTTAGAGGCCAAGTTTCTTAATTGATCCTTACTTAGGGATACCTTTGGAAAGCAAATTTTCCTTGAGAGCCGAATGACTGGTAAAATATCAAGTTAACATAATAAAGTATACTCTTTAAGCTTCTCATTAAAAGTCACACTGACTAATGTTTCTTTTTTTTTTTCTTTCCATTTTTATTAGGTATTTAGCTCATTTACATTTCCAATGCTATACCAAAAGTCCCCCATACCCACCCACCCCCACTCCCCTACCCGCCCACTCCCCCTTTTTGGCCCTGGTGTTCCCCTGTTCTGGGGCATATAAAGTTTGTGTGTCCAATGGGCCTCTCTTTCCAGTGATGGCCGACTAGGCCATCTTTTGATACATATGCAGCTAGAGTCAAGAGCTCCGGGGTACTGGTTAGTTCATAATGTTGATCCACCTATAGGGTTGCAGATCCCTTTAGCTCCTTGGGTACTTTCTCTAGCTCCTCCATTGGGAGCCCTGTGATCCATCCATTAGCTGACTGTGGGCATCCACTTCTGTGTTTGCTAGGCCCCGGCATAGTCTCACAAGAGACAGCTACATCTGGGTCCTTTCGATAAAATCTTGCTAGTGTATGCAATGGTGTCATCGTTTGGATGCTGATTATGGGGTGGATCCCTGGATAAGGCAATCTCTACATGGTCCATCCTTTCATCTCAGCTCCAAACTTTGTCTCTGTAACTCCTTCCAAGGGTGTTTTGTTCCCACTTCTAAGGAGGAGCATAGTGTCCACACTTCAGTCTTCATTTTTCTTGAGTTTAATGTGTTTAGCAAATTGTATCTTATATCTTGGGTATCCTAGGTTTTGGGCTAATATCCACTTTTTGAGCAAATATTGTCCACTGGGTTTTAAGCCCCAACTTCAAACACATATAGTAAGTAACTAATTAGGTTATGTATCGGTGTAAAGGAACAGACGATTGGAGTCAGGCACATAAGCAGTGACAGTGCGATGTTTAGAAAGGGTTCAAGAAATGTACAAAGCTAGGAGACCATATTATAATTAACTAAAGCCTATGGAGGGGGTACGTTATTTTCAGAAGCTTCTTCAAGAAATTAGACAATCTAATCTATCTTACCTAAAAGTATAGCTATTAGTCATATATAGCTATTAGTCATATATACTTACACACACACACACATACACACACACACACACACACATATACACACACATACACACACACATACACACACACACACACACACACATATACTGCTACTGTTCTTTGAAATAAATACTGGGCACTCTAGCTAGTACTTACTGGTAGAAATGCAAAGCATTGTTAAGTTTTGGAAAAACAACCACCACCACCACCACCACCACCACCACCACAACAGCAACAAAACCTCAGGTATATATTACGTGAACTTTGTAACCTCAGTTCTGAGAATCTTTTACATAGGAATGAAAACACTTCAGTACAGCAATATAGGCTCAAAGATGTTTACAGCATTCTTCACAGGACTTAGAACAAAGGTATAAGCTATTTGAGTTACAAACTATAGATGAATGTTTAAATAAATGATGGTATAAGCATCCTATAAAAGGCATGTACTGTTTTTTTAAATCTATCTATCTATCTATCTATCTATCTATCTATCTATCTATCTATCTATCTATCATTTATTTATTTGTTATACTCCAAAGTCTATTCCCCCCACCCCGTGTCTCCAGGAGGATGCCTCCACCCCTATCCTCCACCCCACCAGACCTCTAGACTCCCTGGGCCTCCAGTCTCTTGAGGGTTAGGTGCATCTTCTCTGACTGAACCCAGACCTGGTAGTCCTCTACTGTATGTGTGTTGGGGGCCTCATATCAGCTGGTGTATGCTGCCCAGTTGGTGGTTCAGTGTTTGAGAGATCTTGAAGATTCTGATTAATTGAGACTGCTAGTCCTCTAAAATACCAATTATATGGCTGAGGTCGCTGTAGAATGAATGCTTGCCCAGCACACTCAAGGCCTTAGACCCAATTCCTAGCACCACATATGAAAAAAAAATCATAAGAAGAGAAGATGGCGAGCCGAGGAACTAATGCACTTGAATGGAACTTGTTCGTTTACTTGCTTTTTCCTGACGGTCAGAGGAGAGGAAATGCAAGCAACAATTGGGCAGAATTTCCATTTCCGTGATCGGTGAACATTCTTTTTAAGGAGACAATAATTCCAGCACTCTCGTATACTTTTGGTAGAAGAGAGAATTGCTCCAACTTTTCAGCAATAGGAACTTGGTAATGTATTAAGGAAATATTCTTGGGTTACATAATCTGTCTTTTACAATACATCATATATATCATGCACATAAAAGTACAAGTATATATTTATGTGTAAGTTTTATACACATACATATATATGTATATATGCATGTATTTTTCTTTTCCCCAGCAATATATAAACATTTGAGTATCTTGGCAGTTTCCTGACACCAAATGCATACAGAAGTATACTTCATGTAATGTGGAAGCCCAACAACTATAAAGAAGCATGGCCACAGGAAACTCAGCATCTACAGGCTGGAAAAGCTATCTGGAAGTAAGCTATATTATATATTTCTATCAACATATATCTGTGAACTACTAAAGAAAGGAAGTTACTGAGTATGGCTCAGTTTTTAAAACAACAACCTCCAAACTACATATTCTTTGGGAGACATTTGATGGACATGTGGAAGCTTTCCGTCCCTATGCCAGTACCAAGCTAAGCATCAGTTCCCTAGGTTCTACGTCAAGTCTTATCTCCCCTAAGAGCTTTGAGAGCTACTGTGACTTGGATTGCTAACACCTTCCTTCCCAGGTCTTCCTTTTAACCAATGGCTATCTTAGCTGCTGTGAGTTCAGTCACGGTGCTATTTTACTTCATGAAATTTCCGGTGAAAAGAGAGACAGGGGCAGGAAGCAAGTAACAGAATGCAAACATATGGCAAGTATTAGCGCATTCTGGCTGATGAAAAGGTTGTCTTGGTTTTCAGGAGCTAAGAGTAGAAGGTAGATATTTCATGAGAGGATCGCTCATGGCAACATGACAAGCTGCCAGCAGTTGGTCGTGATATCTGAAGTCAAAGACAAAAATGAATGTAGAGATAGGTGTCCAGCCCTGGAGAAAATGTAATGTCAACTGGATCAACAAACCCAGTTTGTTGTATGGAAATGGGAGATGGAGGAAATCAGAAATGTATATGGGTTGGTTTTTGGTTAGGCTACCACATGTAGCTACGTGAGCCGTGTGATACACAGCAAATCTTAGGATGTGGTTTGCTTGAACTATAGTGTACAGGGTACCTTATAGATCTGAACAGCAAGGCAAAGATGCATTTCCAAGGCAAACAATTCATAACGGTAGCAAAACTACAGCTATAAAGCAGAAATGAAACACATTTTCTAGTTGGGGGTCACCATAACGTGAGAAACTATGTTAAAGGACCACAGCGTTAGGATCACAGGTTTATCATCACCATCACCATCACCATCATCACTACCACCACCACCACCACCATCACTGCCTGCACCATCATCGCCATCACAGCTGTAATAGCTGACATCATCACAGTGTCTTGTGTATTATAGAATACACTGATCCCAGAAAGACCCAAGTTAGGCACCCAGGCTAGAGTGTGTAATTCTCACTAAAAAGGAAGAAACAGAGATTCAGAAAGGTACATTTATTGTCCTCTTTCCCAAAGATAATCTGTGACAAAGTACGCATGTGAGCTCTGCATCTGTTTTAAATTTAGTCTGTTCCCACTGTCTCAAGTAGTTTACATTGTTCATGAAGATCCATCATGGCTTAAGAGCTGGGTTGAAGTTGTAGTCTGCTGAGCCACAAACTGAATAAATCATTATCTATGTAATTTGTGTCTGATCAGCTACTCTCTCTCTCTGTCTCTCTCTCTTCCTTTCTTTTGTCTCCAATGAGTAAACAAGTTCTCCTGGTGAACGTTTCTTTGCTGTGTGGCAGTCACCTTCCATTTGTTGATGCTGGTGGCTATTTTGTTGTAGTAACCTTTGTTTAGACAGAACATGTTACAGATGACTCATAGCAGTTTATAAAGGCATATGTGATACAAAATGAAATTGAATAGAAAGTCAGGAAATGAGGAAATTGAATTAGAAGTAAAACGATTGGAGAAAAGAAAACAACCAGCCAGGAATGAGGTTAGTTCGTAGAATAAATCAGGCACTCAATGTTTGTTAGAGGTTGACCACAGATTTGGCTCTCAGCTTCTCAACAGTCGAGAGAAAGAACAAAACAGGATTCTTGGCATCTAAAAGACATACATTTAAGGCAACCAGTGGCTCAGGACAGATACAAGTGTTCTTGGTATTGAGATCAGAAAGATCTATTTTCCACTGAGGCCTAAAATATTAATGAGAGCAGCGAGTTTTCATAAGGATTTCACTAAACGTTAGGTGCCGTGCTGAAGGATTCAACAGGATGACCATGGTTAGTAGCACCTCCCCCCATCTCATTTTCTCTGTACAAAGAGAGAAACTAAAATAAGAGATGTTAAGTAAGTAGGTCACGGAAGTAAATGTAATTAGTGAGGGCAGATTTGGGATTCTAAGAGTTCTGCTGGCTCCAAAGCGAGCCTTCTATGCGTGGTCTCTGCTGAGTGGCTGCACATGGATTCAATCCCTAAGCACCCTTGATTAGCCAACAGGAACTCTCAGTACCCAACATCATACAATCCCCAGCGCGCTCCCCCATCATACCGCTGTCCTGTTCTCTTCCTGGCTCTAGGTGAGAATTTTCATAATCATTCATTTGCATTGTATTGCTTGTCTGTTTCCCCGTCACTCTTCAGGGAACACATCTCCAGTGATCTTATCGTGTTTGCTATGGTTTCTCTGAAGTGTATTTTCCAAACTTCAATGCACAAGGCATTCAGGATCATTTTGAATGAGCAAGTCTTTCGAGGAGCATGGTTTGGCTCTCCATTCAAACCTTTGCAATCCTGTTGTGGATAGAACTAATTCTTCTTCAGGCTCCATGATTTATTTGATACACTACTCACAGGAAATCTATCATCTCCTTTTACTTGTCTGTTAGCATCATTTAGATAGCTACAGATTTTATTTTATTCTGATTTTATAAACGTTATACTTAAGACATTGATGGTAATATCCCTTGTTGCACATAACAGATTTTTTTTATTCATTTGCCCATAAATAATGGTTGCTGGTTTTTTTTTTATTTTAAATCTTAAATCCAGAACGTTGCTTGGCAGCTCATTCATTCAGTTTAGATTGTGCTAGTCCCTGTCTACTACTCAGTTTTTTAAAAATGTAGAGCATCTTTAAAAAAAGAAAGAGCTCAAGCAAATGGTTTAACACACACACACACACATACACAAACATATACACACACATACACACACACATGTGCACACACACACACACACACACACACACACACACACACTGATCTTATTCTGAGAGAAAACACTAATACCAGTTGGCATGTTTTCATGACAAAAAAAAAGAATTATTGGATAGTGCATGTTCTCTAGGTTAGAGGATTTGTTGAGCTAGAGATACTCAAACATACACAGAACCCTAATCTATTCTGGACAATTGTTTGCTTATCTCTAATAATGAAGTCCAGGAATCTCCACTCATACTATGTTGATGTATAAGGCCAGAGTTGTGAAATTCCCATCAGCTGGTTCTGTAATGCTTTCTCCAGAGTGCATTTTGTAATCATGGAATTTTCCCCATGAACATCTGACCTATCCCTCAAAGAGGGATCTTTGTCCCTTCCTTCTTTCTGTCTTTGAAGTTGTTCTTTGTGTCTCATTGTAGCCATTCAAAGACTAACTTGTGAAATGTAGGCTAGATCAAAAGGTATGGAGTCAGCTTGCATTCTTCTTTTTCTGATTTTAAGAGATCCAATTATGGAAGCTATATAAGGAAAGAAACAACAAGGATATAAACACTGAGTGAATTGGACTTTCCTCTTTTGAAAACCACAAATGTGGAAAATATCTAAAGTTTAAGATTCCTATCAATCTCTTTTTTATGGAAAGACAGTCATAAATGACAAAAGTAAGGCATATTTTAATATGTTATTCTGACCCAGTGGGTATATTCAGCAGTGAAAAAAATCAAATGTATTTGAAAGTGCTAAGAAAAAGGTTTTTCTTTTTTTAGTCCTCAGAAAATGGTTAAATAAATGTTTTCCAAATTTCTTTCTTCCTATTATTTTTCTTTCTTTCCCCCTTCTTCTTTCTTCTTTCCTTTGCTTTCCTTGACTCCATCTTCCTAGGGCTGGGATAGCAAAGTGTGCCCCTGCAGGAGGATCTCTCTTCAGAACACCGGCCATTGTTGTGATATCGTGACAGCCTTTGTATGCGGTTGCTTGGTTTGGTGTTTGGTTTGTACAGATAATTCGATCACCAATCTTCCTTAACTTGTCTCTGTGGTGTCTACTCTGTTACACATCTCTGACACCAACATCTTCCTTTACGAACTCTAAGAGCTAAATTGAAATCCAGTTTTTCCTGGGAGAAAGCGAAGAGAACCTGAGTAGAAGCTTTCTCATTTGATTTCCACATTGGCTGGGTTCTCCAGGCAGCTGTTTCCTTTAGGACCAGTGCCTCTATCTATCACGGCTGGTCCCCAGACCCCTGAGACTGCATCATTCTTAAAAACAAATATGATAAATCCACGAGGCAATGATTAGAACTCAAGCCTTAAATCCCTGCTGAGACTGCTGATTTTTCTATCATCTACTTCCTCCAAGTCCCCAGAGCACCAACAACACTCTAATCTTCCCTGATTATATTAAGCACTTCAGAGGGAAGAGATACCTAATAAGGTCAAGAAGCTAAGCTTACTGGTATATAAGGTAGCTTTCTTTCCTCTTGATAACACACCTAACTCTCACATAGTGACTAAGAAGATGGTTGAAAAATACCCCTCTGAGTTTTCTAAAATCATCTCCAGAATTCTTGGTCCAAGAAGGCTTTCTAGATCCCAGTGTCTAAGAGCTTCAGATCTTAGGTTAATTTGCTGCTAGTTTATTGTGTGCTCACCACCTTCGACACACTGCACACTGATTACGTGCTTGGATGTGTTTCCTCACAGAAGCTCTGTACCTCTAGGAGGTGGGTGCTTTCCCCTCCCATTTTAAAGCAAACAAAACAGAACACATCACAGAGAAAGTACAAGAATGTACAATTAGACCCAGTGCCATACTTTCTGGATACAATGTCGACATTTATGTCCTGCTTACTACGTTGGTAGCCTTAAACATTTCCTTAGTTGAGGATTTGAAATCAGTGGGCTGGGGAAGAGAGTGGAAGGTAAAAATACAGGGAAAATACAATGAGATGCATGCATGAAAATGTCACTGCTAAAACCATTATTTTATATATCAACTAAGAATTAATTAAAAATCTATATACTATGCAGTTTCAATATATAGAAAACTTCATGAAGAAAATACCTTTCCCTGAGGTAATCTCATCAAATATTCATAGTAAGATCTGAGCAATTGCTATGGAAAGAGTACTACATTAATCATATGTTTTATTTCTAATTCTCGGTTGTTTGGGAGTTATCTGCCTTAAGTCAAAGAATGTGCTGTTGACTATGTCCATGCATTAAGCTTCACTCTAACACCCTGATGGTTAATCTTCACTGTCAATTTCACTGGATTTAAAATCACCACGGAAGCATGCTTTTGGCTACCAGGATATTTCCATAAAGCTGTAACTGAAAACAGAAGAGCCTACCTGAGTGTGAGGAACACCCTCCCATGGGTTGGAGTTCTGGACTGAATCAAGAGGAGACAGAGAGCTGAGTACCAGGATCCATCATACTCTGCTTCCTGCCTGTGTGCAGTGTGACCAGTGGCTATAGGCTTCTGTCCCCATGACTCCCTTACCATAATCAACTGTCCAGCCCAACTGAGCCGAGGTAACTTTTTCCTTACTTAAGCTGCACTCATCATGTGTTTTGTCGCAGAAAAGAGACAAGCGATACACAAGGAATTGCCATCAGTTGCTAGAAATGAGGACTTACAAAGGCACCTAAATTAGTAAGAAAGTAAAAACTGTTAATTTTGTATATCAGATTCCATATGTGTGTTATAAAAATTTGTACATTCATACATATATAAGAATACATATATCCATTTCTATCTGTGTGACATTAATATTTAAATCCTTAGAAATTATTTTCATTCCTTTCCTTCCTTCTTTATGTTTTCCAAATATTCTATAACTTTATGGATACACCATACAGACACATATGCACAGACACATACACACACAGATGCACACACATACAGACACACACATACACACAGAAACAGATAGACAGACAGACAGACACACATACATATAAACACATACGCACCCCTTTTATACCCGGAGCAACATAACGCTAATTTATTCTCTGTTCACAATAAACCTCAGTATAATTAGGCAGCAAAGTTTCTTTTTAGTATGATAAACTATTACATCAGCTCTCCTAAGACTTCAGTCATCCCAACATTGAGTATGTTTGATCTAAAATAGGCAGATGCGCTCAGTGGTCCACTGTGGTGACATCACATGAATGGCCCATTGTGGTGACATCACATGGGTGGCCCACTGTGGTGACATCACATGAGTGGCCCACTGTATTGACATCACATGGGTGGTCCACTGTGGTGACATCACATGGGTGGCCCACTGTGGTGACATCACATGAGTGGCCCACTGTGGTGACATCACATGGGTGGCCCACTGTGGTGACATCACATGAGTGGCCCACTGTGGTGGCATCACATCCACATGGCTGAAGCATTTAGCATTTTCAAAGTTTGTTCCCAATCCCCCTTGCTGCACTCATAGTTAGAAAATGGAGAGAAGCAACAGCTGGAACCAGCGTAACTGTCAGGATGCCAAGCTCAAGAATGGAACATGTACTTTGAGATTATTCTGTAAGGATAGAGCAATAGCTGTGGCTGTATGAGCAAGCACGCAGTTTCACAGAATACAAAGATTTGGCATGAAAATGGGAGTAATGCGTGACCTTAAGATTTAATAGAAAGCATTTACATTAGGTTAAGAGCAAATGTTTAACCGAATTTCTGAAGTAGATTACAGGACTTTTGTTTCTAAACCATTTCACAATTTAAAATCTGACACTGTTCCATCTTTCATTATTTGTGGATGACGTCCAGTAGCTATGAATTCTGGGATTGAACTCGGTAGCCACCGAACACTTATTTTGTGTTCATCTTACCAAAGGTTTCAGATATAAAAGAAAGAGTTCTTAATATTTTTGACCGACTTAGCTTTTATTCAATGGGGACAGAAAAGAACATATAAAACAAGAGCACATGTTGTGAGAACCAGTGAGACGTCTCAGTGTAGAAAGTCCTTGCTGGGCCTGCCTCCTCATCTGGGCTCCATCCCTGGGACCTGTAGAAAGGTGGAAGGGGAGAACCATACCACAGAATCACCTCTGGCTTCCAGAGTCTTGCTGCGGCATGCTTGTCCCTGACATGTGCACACACATGCAATCAAAGAAAGAAAAAAAAAAACCCAGACATAGAATGGTCCATGAATAAGTACTGATGTGACCTCACTCTCTTGATAAAATAAACTATTTACTTACAGCTTTGCGATCCCTGGCTTTTATTAACAGTTCCTTTTCATCCAGAAGCCAACACTTGATTCCCTGCTCTGGGCTAATTACTTTGATAGATGTCAGAGACACGGGAGGAAGGAGATAGAAAAATCACGACAATTTAGTCACGGCGTAAATAAATGAATGCATGGAATATAGTAACTGGATGGCCAGAAACACTAAATAAAAAGGCATGCAGGAAGGTAGACTGGGGCATCTTTAGAAGCTTTTATTTTTTTTTATTTTTTATTTTTTAAATAATGTAACAGTCCCAGTAGCTTCCACTAAAGCCCTTTTCTTTATCAAGCATCTTTGACTTTAGGACGTATTCTCAGCCCCTTATTCCTATGTCAGAGTGAATTTATTCTCTTTCTGAAGAATTTCTGGGGAGGTTTCAGAGTGGCCTTTGTCATCCATTCTTTGTAGAAAGGCTTCCTGGGATGAAGTTCTGTCTCTCTGCTCTCCATGTTTCTTGAAGGGTTTACCATGTTTTCATAAACAGCCTGCACTTAAGGCTTGGGGAACACTGAGGAAGAAGTGGCGTAAAGATGGTCAGAGCCAGAGAATCAGTGAATTTGCTGTGAGATTGTATCTTCTAAACACATCAGAGACTACACCCGAAGATCTCACCAACGTGACTGCCTAAACGTGAGCAGAATGCGGTCAACAATTGACATGCTAACATGCAAGTGTGGATGGAGGAAGTCAGTGGGGGCATCAACCCTATGCTAAGAACTACAGGAAACAAAGGAATGAGATGGGTAGAAACAGTCTTCCCAGGAGAAGAGCATGGCAATGGTTATCCACTGCCAAATAGCCATCCCTAAAACATAGACCTACAAGTAACCTTACACAGGCTGAGTAGGTTGTGTTTATGCACTAGGAGTATAGGCACATAGCTACACACACACACACACACACACACACACACACACACACACACACACATGTGACAATTAATTAATAAAATATGAGATCATGAATTTGAAAGAGAGCAAGGAGGATTTTATGGAAGGATTTAAGAAGAAAAATGAAGGGGGGATGATGTAACTACATTATAATATCAGGAACAAAAGAAACAATAAAACGTAAAAATTCATATTATCTGTGTTATCACACAGTGAACTATCTGTGGTGTATGTTCCAGCCTTGCTGGTTTAACGGTGTTCAAATTTGATTCCAGGTAGCACCCCCTCCCATATGTGGCTTATGGGCATTTAGGGAAAACCCAAGGAGTAGAACCTGTCTGAAGTTTAAGTTGATGTGATGAGTCCAGTCTCATCGTCTGGTGTCAAAGCCTCCAAGGAAGGAAGCCCAGGGTGCTATTGAAAGTTGTGAGACATTCCGTCAGCACAATCATGGAGGGATAGAATCCATGCTATTTGAGAGAAAGAAAGATAACCATTCAGAGAATGAGCCACCTCAGGGGAAACAGAGCCGGGAGATCACTCTCAAGGTTCAGGCCCATATTCAACTATACCTAAATGTAATGTCCCATAAAACTACTTGTACTTCAGCCAACACATTTTGTTAGTTTGTGTTGAATTTTTGGTCAGCTGAGACAAAGTATTTATAACTAATACATCTTTCTTGACATGGAAGAATTTTAGCGCTGTGCATATTGATCAATTCTATCTTGTGGAACATCCACTGCACAAGTATAAAACTGTGATTAAGTTAATCTTTCTATAGAAAAGAATCTAATCATTTTCTACATCATATGCATTGGCTGGTTTTGTGTGTCATCTTGACACAAACTGGAGTTATCACAGAGAAAGGAGCCTCCCGTGAGGAAATGCCTCCATGAGCTCCAGCTGTAAGGCATTTTCTCAATTAGTGATCAAGGGGGGAGGGCCTATTGTGAGTGGTGCCATCCCTGGTCTGGTGGTCCTGGGTTCTATAAAAAAGCAGTCTGAGTGTTCCTCTTTCTCCACATCCTCACCAGCATCTGCTGTCACCTTAGTTTTTCATCTTCGCCATTCTGACTGGTGTGAGGTGGAATCTCAGGGTTGTTTTGATTTGCATTTCCCTGATGATTAAGGATGTTGAACATTTTTTTTAGGTGCTTCTCAGCCATTCGGTATTCCTCAGTTGAGAATTCTTTGTTTAGCTCTGCACCCCATTTTTAAATAGGGTTACTTGGTTTTCTGGAGTCTAACTTCTTGAGTTCTTTATATATATTGGATATAAGCCCCCTATCGGATTTAGGATTGATAAAGATCTTTTCTCAATCTGTTGCTTGCTGTTTTGTCTTACTGACAGTGTCCTTTGCCTTACAGAAGCTTTGCAATTTTATGAGGTTCCATTTGTCGATTCTTGATCTTACAGCACAAACTATTGCTATTCTGTTCAGGAATTCTTCCCCTGTGCCCATATCTTTGAGGTTCTTCCCCACTTTCTCCTCTATAAGTTTCAGTGTCTCTGGTTTTTATGTGGAGTTCCTTGATCTACTTAGATTTGAGCTTTGTACAAGGAGATAAGAAGGGATCAATTCACATTCTTCTACATACTAACTGCCAGTTGAGCCAGCACCATTTGTTGAAAATGCTGTTTTCTTTCCACTGGATGGTTTTAGCTCCTTTGTCAAAGATCAAGTGACCATAAGTGTGCAGGTTCATTTCTGGGTCTTCAATTCTATTCCATTGATCTACCTGTCTGTCACTGTACCAGAACCATGTAGGTGGGTTTTTTGTTTGTTTGTTTTTTGTTTTGTTGTTTGTTTGTTTTGATTTTTTAAAAATCAAAATCGCTCTATAGTACAGCTTGAGGTCCCGGATGGTGATTCCACCAGTTTCTTTTATTGTTGCGAATAGTTTTTGCTATCCTAGGTTTTTGTTATTCCAGATGAATTTGCTGCCAGTGCCTGACAAATACAGAAGTGGATGCTCACAGCCATTCATTGGACAAAGCACAGGGTCTCCTATGAAGGAACTAGAGAAAGTACCCAAGGAGCTGAAGGGATTTGCAGCCCCATAGGAGGAACAACATTATGAACTAACCAGTACCCCAGAGCTCCCTTGGACTAAATCACCAATCAAAGAAGACACATGGTGGGACTCATGGCTCCAGCTGCATCTGTAGCAGAGAATGGCCTAGTCAGACATCAATGGGAGGACAGGCCCTTCCTTGGTCCTGAGAAGGTTCTATGCCTCAGTATAGGGGAATGCCAGGGCCAGGAAGGAGGAGGGTGTAGGTTGGAAAGCAGTTGGAGGGGTGGAGGGGATAGGGGATTTTCAGAGGGGAAACTAGGAAAGGGGATAACATTTGAAATGTAAATAAAGAAAAAATTATATATAAAGGAAGGCTGAGCAAGCCAGGGGAAGCAATCCAGAAAGCAGCACCCCTCCATGGCCTCTACATCAGCTCCTGCCTCTAGATTCCTGCCCTATGTGAGTTCCAGTCCTGACTTCCTTTGATGATGAACAGCAATGTGGAAATGTAAGCTGAATAAACCCTTTCTTCCCCAACTTGCTTCTTGGTCATGATGTTTTATCCAGGAATACAAACCCTGACTAAGAGATTGTACATCATGGTAAATGTTAGACATTTCTTCCCTGTAGGAAAGCCATGACGATAGAGTTCTCAAAGCCTACAAACCACATCTAAGATTAGTTAGTTATTTACAAGATGAGATTCAGCAGCTGCTCAGAAGATCAAGCTGAAGCACAGCTCAAACCACGGTGACATACTTTAGGTGTCACTGAAAGTCTGTATCTAAAGTCTCCAAGATCCTTGCAAGTTAAATTTCTTAAGAGTATTTGCAAAAACAGCCACATAAAGACACAGGAAAAAAGAAAATCACAGGCAATTTCCTTGATGAATTTAAATGCAAGAAATTTCAATGAAATACTTGCAAACCAAATTCAGGAACACATCAAAAAGGCCATTCACCGTGATCACAGCTGAGATGTGGGGACGGTTCAATAAATGTTGATCAGTGATTGTTATAAATTACATAAGTGGACAAAAGGACAGAAATCGCTTTTGTTTTCTCAGTGGAAACAAAAGGCTTTTAGAAAATGCAACATCCTTTCATGTTAAAAGACCTGCAGAAACTTGGAATAGAAGGAAAATATTTCAACACAACAAAGGCTTCAAATGGCATGCCTGTAGCCAACATTATATTAAATGGGGAAAATCTCATGAGTCAATGAAGAAATGCCTGACACTACTTAGCTATAGATATCAACCTGTCACCCTCCATCTAGGCTCAGGGAACATAGAAGTATTGAAAAGTGTTGTCTTCTGGATTTGACCTGGCTGTTGCACAAACGAACCACAGCAACTGAGGTCACTAGCAGAAGGCCTACACTACATCAAACCAGTTACAAATTCAAACTTAGTGATGGTGAGTGTCAGCTCCCCAGGCCTGATTCTAGAGCGATTGGTAGGTGGTGGCTTCTGGGGGAGGGAAAGCCATTTTTCTTTGGGGAAATGGCCACTGGTAAGTTGTCCATGCCCTCGGGAATGCCCCCAGAGCCATATGCACATGGGTATCACTAATTGGACTCAGTGGGCTAAAAATTGAAAATGAAAAGTGTCACAAAGGAAATTGAAGAAAAGTTGTCACAAAGATATTTGGGGGTGGGCATCTGGGGTGGGATTAGAGGGAGAGGACAGGGTAGGCACATTAAGAAACAATATGTGTGTTAGCATGTGTGAATGTATGTATATGTGTGTGCATGTATGTATGTACATACAAACACACATACATATACACACATATATACATATATACATATATGTGTGTATATATGTATATATGTGTGTGTGTATATATATGTATATGTATATATATATATATATATATATATATATATATATATATATATATATATATATATATTCAATTTCCAAAGAACAATTAAAATATACTTTTTCAAAGACACAGTAGAAAGTCCACCCAAGTGCTGGTCTGGGTAAGCATGACCAAGAAAGAAACCACAGAATTCTAGTGATCTCATGGGGACCTCATAAGGAAAGAACATTTTGGCTTCCAGAGATTTACCACTGTCTTGTTTTTTGTTTTTTTTTCAAGGCAGGGTTTCTCTGTGTAGCTCTGGCTGTCCTGGAACTCACTCTGTAGACCAGGCTGGTCTCGAACTCAGAAATTCGTCTGCCTCTGCCTCCCAAGTGCTGGGATTACAGGCTTGCACCACCACTGCCTGGCTACCACTGTCTTAATGTATTAAGGAAAAACTCCCAACATACCTTTCCTGTTCCATTTCACTTTTTTTTTTTTTTTTTTTTTAGCTTCTCCAACTTCTTTTCCCTGTGACGCAGGCTGTGATCACCCTGGCCACATCTCTTCTCACTCACCTCTAATAGCCTGCTGCCATGTGCTCCACAGATTTCCCTGCACCCAAGGCTCTCAGGCTCTTGGACAGGTTATAGTGTTGTTGACTCAATAGCGTATGCAGAGCTGGCAAAACCTGGACCCAGCTCCATCCCACCACACGGGCCCATGCTTCATGGTCCCTTCTTCCTGATAAACAGCCCGTGGTCTGTCAGGCATCCTGAGAACCCAGTGACGGAGCCACAGAGTTTCTATGCACATTTGGCTAACGCCCATCTCTGTCTCATCTCAGAATTGACTCGGAAGCCTTCCTTTTCCTTCTATGTTGTATTTGCAGAGCCAACAGTGTCTTCACGGAATTTCTAGAATGTAATCATCACTCCATGGGATAAACATATTCATTGTGTTGTTCTTTCCATAGAACAAATAAACTATAGCTTTTCCTCACTACAGAAGAAAAAGGAAATAGATAAATTTTGTTTATAGACGAAAATCTCTTCAGGAATTTTTTGTTGTTGTTGCACCAATTAGAAATCAGGAAGGAGAGGAGGTGCCCGTCCTTCTTAAATTTCTCAGTCTAAACCTCATTGCCAATATCCTCAGAAAGAGGAGCATGGGCTAAATATTGGAGGACAAAATAAGAATTGTTACCATCTGACTGGGAACTCTTAGAAGTTACGTGCACATTTCAGAGGTTTAGGATAGCTTTTGACCTTATGATTAAAAAAAAAAAAAAAAAGCATTTCAGGCATTTATTCTGTTAAAGTGACAGCTACTTATTAATACTGCTCATTTTATATTTATTAAACTAAATGATAATTCATCAGTATCACTGAAATATTCCCTAAGGGGGAAGAAAGGCCACATCAGAATTTGTGTACAGTGTATTTGTGTCAGTTTAGGTGTGTTTTGAGCATAGAAACACATATATAAGTCTTATATGCACAATACACCAGTTACTCCATCAAGACCATTAAACTGTTGTCAAGTATATTTTTGTGCTGCCTATGATCTATTCTTAGATTGCTTTTCAGGGAAGAGTGCCTCGCAAGCCTACTGATCCTTACGTGCATGTCACCCTCTGCTTTAGGAGAGTCTGAGCATCATCGGTTTATATGAAAAATAACCCCATCTCTCCAGTTTTCCTAGGAAATTACCATTGAATAAATAATGTAAGTAGTTTTGTACAAACAGTTTTGGCAATTACAGTTGTGATTAACTACAAAAGTTAATATATGAACCATGGATGCATTACAAAATTAGTTAAGTACCCACTGAGGTGCAAATATTATAAAGGCTGCTTAGGAATTGAGTTTCATTTTACCTCCAACTCCAACCCTAGGTGAATTTTATTTTTTTTAATTATTTTTGCTGCAGGTTGGAGAGAATTCTTGCAGCAAAATTACTTTTTGGCTCTGTATCATTATCCCTCAAAAGACAAAGCCCCGTTTCTTCATAAATCCTTACACTATGCATAGCCTGAAAATAAACTTACTTCCCAGAATTTCTAATTGATGGCTCTCATTGTCTATAATATTAAAGTAACTAGATAGTACATGATATTAAAAAGATAGACCAAACTTCTTGAACTGTAACTCACAGTAACGTAGGCATTGATGACTATGGAACTACAATAACCAGTAGCATAGCATGGACGCTGCCAGATGCAAGAGACACAGTTAACGCCACCATCCTCACTGCATAGACAGGCACGTGACTCTCACTCTCATAACATCTGTTGGTCTTAAAGGAAAAAGTTCCAGCCTTACAGGAGATCAAACGACCTATGTCAAGAGTTCTTATGTCCTCATTTCATGATTCCTATTATTCCCTTATTCTAATTCCTGGCAATTTCTCCCCTAGTCATTTCTCAAGCAAGAACAAACACTGTCTCATTTGTCTCTTTTTCTAGATATTCTAAATGTAACTGGGCTAAATAAATACTCAATACATATTAAAAATATCAATGAATGGATGCCTGCTTATTATCTTGGGAAAATACTATATCTATATATCTCTCTATATTTATATATATAATCTATATATACACATATATGTATATATATGCATGTATATATATATATGCATATGAAACAAGTGCAGTTCAATTTCATCATGTTATGAATAGGAGTTATCACAAAATAACCATACTTTCACTGAATTATGCTGTCCCTAAAGTCAAATTATTTGAATTTGAACAGAAGTTGAAAAAAACCATTTACTTATAGATTGGTATGAGTTTTTTGCTTTTGTTATCAAGCTTTAAAATGAGAATTTAAATTAGTTCTAAATACAGTTTGGTATTTCAATTCATATATATAGCATGTAACCATCAATAATGTTGAAGGCTTTATTTGGCTTTGTGGCTCAGGGTGGCTTTGAACTCATGACAGTCCTCCTCAAACCAGTATGAGAGAGCACTGGTTAGTATGAAAAACAGATTGAACCACGGAATGGATTTTCATATAACACTTTCACCGCTTGAGAAACTCTGGTTGGGTTATCTACCCTTCTGGGATTATGGTATCATGGAAATGTTAATGCTTGCCCAGGGATATTAGGAATATTATTACAGATCTCTGCCTTCCAACCAATTTTATTTACTCCAGTGACAGAACACTGCTCATCAACCTCCCCGATAAGAACTCTCTGTTTCAATTGTCTCTTTGTTTGTTACAACCGGAGTCAAGAGAATCGTTGGCAATTGCTACTTATTTATACATGTTGATAATAGGCCTATTCTTTAAGAATGTATTACACAGAAGGCAGGAGGCTCTGTATAAGATATGGTCTGCTGTAACAGTAAAGCCTTCCTAATAAAATCTTTATTTCTCCATATGTACATGTTACGGACCATGCCTGTGACATAGAAAAAAATCTTATTTCATGGGGAAGAGAAATAATGAGTAGCAAATAAACCATATCAGAGAATGGGAAATTCCCTGGTAAGTAATCATTGAGACCCAATGCTAAATGTTCACAATTAGTCTCTCTCTTGTTTTCCAGTGTCAGTCACAGAGGGGAACATCAGCACTAGTGCTAACATCAGCCTCAGCATCATTATCAACATCAGGACCAGCATCAGTGCTGGCTAACTTGGTACTTACCACCACAATCACATTTGCTGCTGGAATTGGGAGATTTTCTATTTCAAGATCTTGATCAGACTCAGCCAACAGATTAAGAGACGGGTCATATGCAGGTCTAGGAAATGCTGAATTAATAATCTGGTGATGTTTGCTTATTTGAACTTCGGAAGGGGAGTGGTAGTTATGTTTGTATGCCTCTTGTGCGATGTCCAGGCTCTTCTTGATATCCTGTGAATGGTCATAAATGAACACCGGCTTCCAACTCTTCTTTTGACGAATAGCCAAAAAGTGATCATTGTTTCTGGAAAAACAACCTACAAGACAAGAATCAGAAAGAAATAAAAGATCCTATCCAGAAAATCATATAGAATATATATGTTTGTGGGTTTGCATGCATGTATATTTTTGTGTACTAGGCCATCTTCTGCTACATATGCAGCTAGAGACACGAGCTCTGGGGGGGGGGGGTACTGGTTAGTTCATATTGTTGTTCCACCTATAGGGTTGCAGACCCCTTCCACTCCTTGGGTTCTTTCTCTAGGTCCTCCATTGGGGGCCCTGTGTTCCATCCTATAGATGACTGTGAGCATCCACTCTGTATTTGCCAGGCACTGTCATAGCCTCATATGAGACAGCTATATTTGGGTTTCTTCAGCAAAATCTTGCTGGCACATGCAATAGTGTCTGGGTTTGGTGGCTGATTATGGGATGGATCCCCGGGTGGGGTTGTCTCTGGATAGTCCATCCTTTCGTCTTAGCTCCAAACTTTGTCTCTGTAACTCCTTTCATGAGTATTTTGTCCCTATTCTAAGGAGGAATGAAGTATCCACACGTTCGTCTTCCCTCTTCTTGATTTTCTTATGTTTTGCAAATTGTATCTTGGGTAGTCTAAGTTTCTGGGTTAATATCCACTTATCAGTGAGATGGCAACAATTTTTGATTGTCTGATAGCATCCTTATTTATCATACCATAAAATTACATCTGTTTCTCAGCCTTTCTCTTGACTAAATAGTGCTATGTGAAAATACATCTCCACTGGTAGGTGACTAATGTGAAGAGAGATGTATATAACCTTGCTTTCACCATTAGTAATGACTTAGATGTGGCCAATGCAATAGGAGTATGATATGGAAACCATGTGTTAAAGTGCAACAACATAAAAGAATGCTGCTCTCTGGTAAGAGGAGAATACTCTGGCTGTCTCTGAACTTCTGTGGAGTAGAGAAACAATTTTCAACCTTATTATAGCTGTTGCTATTATAGATGTTTTAGTTATAGCAATTGAGCCTGAACACCAACAAGTACATTCATTATTTCTCCCGTTAGACAAATATTTTTTCAATTTAATATCTGCTGTTCTCGTTAGTTGATAACCGTAGAGGAAAATAGGTATTATATCTAATTTAAAAATCATTGTCTGGCTAATCAACCCATTACAAAAGAAAAAAAAACCCACCGCAATCGACTTTTTGATATTAAAGAGAGGAACAGATTAAAACAGCAATACTAGCAATATAGGTATGCCAGATTTGCCTGTTGGAAAGCAGCCTGAGTAATTACTTCTACATTTAGCATATCTTTTTGTAGACAATTTTTCTTTTATCTTTTATACATTATGTTTTGCCAAGACCTAAAAGTTGTTTTTGTAATTTTGCCTTTTGTGTTCATTCCTAAGGTCACATGTTAGTATCAACATTACAATATAAAACAATGCTTATAATGTACAGACATTGACATATCTGAAAAACAACTGAATTTATGTTGAACCTGTGAGGAAGCTCTAAACTAGAAGTAAATACTTAAAAACTGTAGACATGGGAGTGGGGGAAATGGTGAAAGGCTGAATTCGTTAAGTTTGCTGTGGTAATCATGATGGCTTGAATTCAGAGCCATAGTAACAAGAAAAGCTAATATCATGCCTTGTGCCTGTACTGTCATGACTAGCAAAGATGGAGATAAGAGAAGCCATGGGCTTCTTAGTCAGCTAGTCTAGCTAAATTATGGAGTTCCAGGATCAAGGAAAGACCCTGTCTTGAAAAAAAGGTGAAAAGGAAGACAAAAACACCTTGATCAAAGGTTGATCTCTGTCAACTACAAATACACATACACAAACACAAGCATACAAAAGCACACTCACACAAACACACACACTCACATACACATCATAACCATGTCTTGGAAAAAATTAATGACAACAAGGTCCACCACACACACACACACACACACACACACACACACACACACACACACACACAGACAGACCATAAGCATGCCTTGGAAAAAAAACTGATGATAACCAGGGCCAGTACTTGTGAGGCAGCAACATGAGGATCTGTAAGTCTTTGAGCTCCTGAGTCAAACCTTGTCTCAAAAACTGAGCAAAATGAAACAGTAATTTACAAAGTGGTGGCTTTGCCTAGAGCCTCAGTTGGTTGTCTATGATTTTTGTAAATACAGTGCCCCAAAGTAAACTGGGCAGGGGTGGGTTTATTTTAGCTTACATCCCAATCTTTGAGGAAAGCTATGGTAGAAACCTGGAAGCTGGGATTGAAGCAACAGCCACAGAGGAACACTGCTTCCTGGCTTGCTCCTCATGGCTTCACGGCTGGTGTTTTTTTGTTTTTTTGTTTTTTTTTAATGCTATCCATCCAGGATTGCCAGCTCCGGACTGTCACCACCTCCAGTGAACTGGTCCTTTTTACATCAATTATTAGTCAAGCAAACATCATACAGACTTCCCCAAGGTCAATTCAATAGAGTTCTTTTTGACTGAGGGTCCATTTCTCTGGTGACTCTAGCTTCCAGCTTAGAGGAAAAAAAAAACTGATAAGAACACCTTGATGAGAATGACTGAAGAATCTACAGCAAAAGCTAGAAAAGATCACACCTAAGGAGCTGTAGTCATAGGAAAGGAAGAAAGAAATAGAGCTTATGGAAGTATAGGAAACATAAGAAGGGCCAGTTTTACTGAGAATTCAAGTGACCCTGAACATTTGGTAAGGTTTCCTGGACATTGAGAGGAACAGATCTGACATGGAAAAAGCTTGAGGACAGAGAGGATTGCCAACCTTGCAGAAGTGCTAAGGTTGTCATCTTTCTTTGGCAAGTCATATTTATATTAGTGTATGTTAATTGCATGAGACAACGTGTTTCATCATGACATTTTCATGCTAGTATATGATGCACATTGTTATATCCATATATTTTGCAATAGTTTCTTCCTAGACTGAAACATTCTACCCTGCAGAGAAGCTCCTTAAGCAGAAAGATAAATTACTCAAAAGAGCTTCAGGAAGTCTCTGAAAATGACCACACTCATTAATAAGCAATAAAAGCTGAGAATCTCTCGCCAAAGAGCACAGCCCAGGTCTAACAAAGAAGAAACCAGCTGAGCTGCCTACAAGAGGTTTAGGTCAACTGAGAGACCAGGAATACTCTCCAATCTGTTGAGCTGCCTACAGGCTTAGCAGTGTGCTCCAGGTCCCCACCCTTTTGTGAACTGTCACCCATGCTGGGGTGGGCTTTGATGATGCAGCCGTCTTTGAGTCATTTCTGCTTCTGTAAGTAACCTCTCTCCCATATTCCTGTAAGTAACCCCGATAAACTCACTGGCTCATCAATTGGACTTTGAGGGTATCCATACTTTGGTCTGTCATGGGCTCCTTGTCTGGGGTGAGTAGATGTGAGTCTGTCAAGAAAAGTTGTGTCACATAGCACTACCTGACCCATCACCTTGACTGGTTCTACCTTTTCTTACCTTCTGACCTCCTTCCTCTCAAATAATTTCTCTTTTACTTTCATACTTTTTGCTTTATGAATAAGTTCCTTTTTAAAATTGAAAGTCGACTTTTTCATACAATATATTCCAATGATAGTTTCCCTTCCCCCAGTTCCTCTCAGATCCTCTCCACCTCTCCACCCACCCAGATCCACATCCTTTCTTGCTCTCTCTCATTAGAAAGCAAACAGGCACCTAGAAAAATTAATAAAATAAAAAGAATGAAAAACAAACAAACCAGAATGAAATAAAACAAGCAAACAGAACAAAAAGAAGAGCCAAAGAAAAGGCACAAGAAATACACACACACACACACACACACACACACACACACACACTTTTGCAAAAAAACTTCCATAAAACACAAAACTGGAAACCATAATATAAGCAAAAGACCTTTAAGAAGACGACGACAACAACAATAAAATGACAAAGTATTATGAGCCAAAAGAAAAAAAAAAACCCTTTCCAAAAATAACATTGAGTTCACTTTGTGCTGGCTGTCTGCTGCTGGGTGTTGGGCCTGGTCTTAATTGGGGTCATATCAGAGCCATGAAATTGCCTTGTTTCAGGTAACAGGATGACACCCTCCTTTCCATGAGGACTCCTGCAAACAACACGCTTTTGCTCATTTTATTTTATTTTATCTTATCTTATTTTATTGTATTTTATCTTATTTTATTTTAAGGCTGAATAAAACTCTATTGGGAATGTGTGCTACATTTTCTTCATTCACTCATCTATCAGTGGATTCCAAGGTAGATTCTATACCTCATCTATTTTCACCATAGTGTGCAGGTGTCACTACTGTATACCGACCCCTGCGCATAGGACTGCACAGGCTATAACTGCATCATATGAAAATTCAAAGATTAAATACTCTTGAAGAAGTTTAAAAGGCCCAGAAGCTCCTGAGTATGAGTGTAATACATCAGAGACATTGTATCTTGTCTGTGCTAAAATAGAACTGTTAGACAAACACACAAAGCAGCTTCTACCTGAGTAACATGACAAGCGAACTGATAAGAAGAGAGCACTGGAGAGGAGTAGAAGTCCAAGTCCATGAGAAGGCTGATCACCTATGTACCTACCCCTTCCAGCTTACTCATCTCTAGCCAAACCACAGAAGGTACAGGCCACAGAGAGAACTTAAAGAGAGAGACTCTAGCTTGAAATCTTTGTTGCATTAAAACAACAACAACAACCACAACAAAACCCACCGCACAAGTCCAGGACAGCCCTACAATCTCTTCTATCTTCCTCCTCTCCTCCCCATGCCCCGCTTCAAGCCATATACTTCATAATGAGTTGTTCCCATGGCAAGAGATGAAAGGGAGAGAGGGCTCACTGGATGTCATTCATTCCCAAGATAACAGCATCCATCCATTCATCATGGTAGATTTGTCATGATGTAATCAGTTCCGTCAAGTCTCTCAACCCCCACTTGAAACGAATTTCAGTTTCTGACACAGGAATTCTGGAGAACACATTCAGAGCATAGAAAGACTTAGCATCCAAAATAAATAAGATACTGGAACAACCAAAAGGCAAGAAAGCAATCTGCTAAAAGAAGAAGAAAAGAAGAAGAAGAAAAGAAGAAGAAAAGAAGAAGAAGAAGAAGAAGAAGAAGAAGAAGAAGAAGAAGAAGAAGAAGAAGAAGAAGAAGAAGAAGAAGAAGAAGAAGAAGAAGCAGCAGCAGCAGCAGCTGACCAGGTATTTCCCTAAAGAAGACAGCCAGAGAAGCAGCAAGGGGTATGGGAACTGTTTCAGCATCAGTCATCATTAAGAACAGACAAATTGAAAGTTTGACATTGTATCTCCCCATACCTGCTTAGGATTGCTCTCATCAGGATCAATAGGATGTGGAGAAAATGAAACCCTCAAACACTACAGATACAACTGTACAGCTACGAGGGCACATGGCTTCGTCAAAGCATTTAAACAAGAACATCTCTATGACCCAGAAACTTCACTATTGAGATTTCAGCTGAACAAATGAAATCAGTTATATTTTTTTGTTACGTGATCTTTCTCTATTTTCAATTTAATTAAGTTTTCATGAAATTTGTCAAGTACACAAAATAATTTTAATTACACACAAATCTATGCTAAAAAAATGAACTACAACAGAGAAGAAAAGGGACTCTTTTTCCTTTTATTCCCATTCCCATTCTCCTTAGAAGGTGGCCCCCGTCTCAAACCCCTCTATGATCTCTCAACCCCCCTGAAGAGGCAATGACATTGTTATAATCATTGTAGGACTAAACTCAACATCCAAGATAGAGACTCAATGCAAGGTCTACAAATAAGTTAGTAGGTAAAAAGAAAACAAAACAAAAAAAAAAAACCCATGCATTATTTACAGAAAATAATATTACCTATCTGTCAGAGAAGGACATCTGGTTATTTGTAGCAATGTGGTTGAGGCTGGAGGACAGTATGATATAGTAAAATAAGCATGGTATGTGTACCACATGGTCTCATTTCTAGAATCTAAACAGCTAAACTCACAGAGGTAGTAAGTAGTTATGGTTGCCAGAGGCTGGAGTTAGGGTACATCTACGTACTAGGTACTTTTACTTGAACTTCACATTTTATACAGAGTTTGACTCATAAATCTTATAGCCTTGAAAAGTACATGACCACTCATAGATTAAATATATATGATCACTCAACTTTTAGAAGAAAACAGAAAAAAATTGTATATAACTTTAGACAAGGAGTTTTGATAGATAATGCTAAATTCCCATACAATAAAAGAAAATTGGAGTTGATGAGGTACCTCAGGGAGTACAGGTACCTAATTCCAAGCTTTTTGACCTGAGTTTGGTTCCCAGAACCCACATGGCAGAAGGGGAGAACTGACTCCCATTGCTAGCACCCATAACCTGTAATATTACCTCCAGGGGAATCTATTGCCTGTGAGTTGTGTGGAGACATCAACTCACATACACACATTCCCACATAGACATCACATAAAATAAAATACATAATAAAAATTGATGTATTTGACATTAAACTCCTTTTGTTATGTGAAAGACACTGCTAGGAAGACGAGAGACCACCTACATATTGAAAGGAAAGAATTTCAAGCCACCACAGATGTCATCAGGATATATAAAGACCTCTCAAAATCCACCAGCTGGCAGATAAACCAATTTATACATGGGATAAAGATTTGAAGTGCATTAATTAATGCCAGTAAGGCATTAGCGAACTTATGTTTAAAAGTATGATGTAAATTTTGTTTCAGAAATTTCAAATGAAAATTGCTAATAATATCCAGTGCTAATAAAGACCTAAAAAAAGGAGGCTTCAGATTTTTCGGTAAGAATTCAAATAATAGAGGCACTCAGGGAAAGAGCTTGGCTGTTTTCCTAAAATTCAACATGCACGTTCATAGGATATGGCAAACTCACTTCTTTGCACACCTACCACAAAGAAATCTTAGAGAAATCAAATCTTATATTCAAACAAAAATATTTTTAAAAATTTGTAGCAACTCTACTAATAAATTTGCCTCAATGGAAATAACTCAAATATCCTTCAAAAGGTTAATGAATAAATAAACTTTGATAATCTATACAGTGAAGTAGTAATCATCCTAAAAATGAATGAACTGTTGATCCATGTGACTTGAATAAATCTGAGAGGTTTTAGACGGAGTGAAAGAAGACACCGAGAGAACATCATCGTGTCTCCTATTTAATTGACATTCTCAATAGAAAAAGACTGCAGTGTTAAAAAACAAGCAGATGATTGTCAGCATGCAGGGTAAGGACTGAGAGAAGGAGAGGCTGAGTTACACTGGGGTGATCAGAGATGTGACCCAGTGTGCAGACTCTGGGTGAGCTTTTGCTCAGAATCAAGCATTCTCCTTAGTATAAAGTTTTCTAGAGATAGACAAGTTCACAGATGCCACCAGTTTGGTGACAGAGGTTGAGGAATGATCTTCTGATATTTTTACTTTCTATGTGCAAAGTGGGAAGAAGCCACTTTAAGAGTGAATGAAAGGAAGACACTGGAGGTTCAACAGCCCCCTATCTATCTATCTATCTATCTATCTATCTATCTATCTATCTATCTATCTATCTATCTATCTATGAGCAGAACAGCTTTATATTCATACTTAGATTGCAGTTTGACAGCATAACCATTTAGCCAACATCATAAGCACCATCAAAAGATTTCCTCTTGAAAGGTCATTTAAAGACAAAGTTCAGGAAGATGTGTGCCAGGGTTTTTCCTGGGTTGCTGGCTGTTCACGGGCAGTTTCTCCGGAGGGATGCAGGCTTTCTCACAGAATGCTTACTAAGTGGCCTTTTAAAGCCACACATCTGCTTTCCAAATAAGAGTGCTTTTTATTATAAAAAGCCAACATTTGCATGAGAATAACCAGTGCGTTTTGATATAAACAGGTATTACTTTCTGGTTATGACCTTAATGATACATGAAGAGATTTTCACAAGGAAAAAGGGGTATTTATGAAACTCTTTGGCCAGAGTGAGTACATTTGTGATTTGTTACTTCAAATTTAATATAGGTTACTCCTAGACACAGAAGGTCCAGTGGTCTTTGGAAGATCCCTCACAATAAGTCTTTGCACAGCAAGTTTTATGTTTCTGAATTATGATTGGAAGGAAAGTCTGAAGCAACATTTTAAAAACACCCTGCCCTCCAAAAGGAGCAATCAAAACAGGCCATTGGGATCTCTGACACTTATGTTTTAAGCACTGTTATCCCTTTTTTTTCTCTAGAGAGGAGAGTGAAATTGGTAATATCAGGAGCTTTTTCTTGGCAATGTCTACATAAAATGCACAAGTCTATAAGCAGCATAGAAATGGATTTACATAAAGGAAAAGTTGTGATTTATTTAGTCAGTTTTTGCTTACTATTGATTTTCTCTAAAACTGCTTTTCCATGCATATAAAAAAAATGACTTTTTGGCGCTTATAGAAACAGCAAGGTCAAGAAATGAGAGCCTTGAATGTAGGAAGGAAAACATTAGAAAAAAACATTCAGTTGTTCTATAGCTATATTGGTAGTGAATGCCCTAAACATCACTACAATGCCAATCTTCAGTCAAAAGTAGGCATATAACATCACTGAAATTTACACATTACAGCCTCCCAAGATATGATGGTCAAGGTCTGTGAGGACCACCTCTCAAGGCATAAGTGCTTACTCCAATTGATCATAATGGTATATTATGCAGGCGGTTTGAAAGAGTCAATAGTGATTGTGTTAACAAGTTTTGTTGACTTCTGCTTGCATGTCCTTTTATGCTCTAACAACATACCTCTGCATATTTATATATTTCTCTGTGTATACAGGCTTGTTCTATATATATATATGGATAACAGACAACCAAGTTGATAACCATGATCATCCTTAAAGACCAACTCTCTTGTTACAAAAATAAAAATGAAACCAGGATTTCTGTAAGATGTCAAGAACTGCATTTGCTAAAACTGCAAACACACACAGAACCCAAGAGGCTTGAAGTAGAAAGCCCCCACTAGTTTCCCAGAAATATAGCCTATAAGCATTTACTATTAAAAGGGGAAAACAGTCTCACTGGGAGGTGCTGGACTGTTAAACAGCCATGTGTTTGACTAGTTACGTATCTGATTTGTCTACATTAGAAGCTTAAAACAACAACAGCAGAGTAAGGCCTGTGAGGGCACAGCAGGATATATTCTCCTCTATTTAGAGAAGTACCTGAGTCCCCAAATAAGGAATGGTTTCAGCTAAAGCACCTGTAAATGTTTCCTATGCAATCTTTGACATACTCACTACCACAGTCCCTCAGCATTCCATTAGAACAGAAAAGCAGTTCCCTATTTTTCACTTGCATTGCACTATAAAGACACTGGGTGCCCTTTCTTCTTCCAAATTTTCTCATCCATTGAAAGTTGAGCTGTACCACGAGAAACTCGAGTGGACAGCCATTGCGGGAAAGTTTCAGTGGTGCTATGTGCTGATGGAAAAAATTGTCATGGGAGGCTCGTCTCCTGTTTCTTGATTACCACTCATCTTTAATAGAGTTGTTTTTTATGAATAGGTGTCTGTTACAGAGTGGAACACAATACAGTAAAAGCAATACAGTTTGGGACAATGACAATTGGAATAAGTCAGATTTTGCTGGAAAAAATAAACAATATATAACAGCTCAGATGGAAGGCGTCAGATGTCTCCCAGTTCTGGAAGAATGGAGTTCATTGCCTGGAGGGGAGGTTGACAGAAATGTGTGTTGAATTCTAAATAAATGTTACACTGAGCCCAAGATCTGCTCTCTTGGAGGAAGCTGGAGTACAGAACACTGCCCATATGGCTAGAGTGCTTTTCTTAGCCAGAAAAATGGGAACCTTCTCCTATTTCTGAAATCCCTGAAGAAATTACAGGATTCAAGGGTACTTGATAAATAATGAAGTAATGTAATTTTATATACACTTTTGGATACATAAATAATGAAATATAATTATTTACAAGTAAGTAGTCATAGCAATTAGAAACTGTCCCCATTGACTTGAAAAAATATTTTCTTTAGATTAGCATAAAAAGTAACCCATTGGTCCTTGAAGCTGGGGCAGACCCCTAGTTTGTCTGCTTCCGTAAAGACTCCATATCTTGATCCATCCTAGAGGACCTGCTGCCATTACCTACCAAAACCCCCACCCTCCCGAATACCACTCCCCTTCTGTCCTTTCTGCCCCTTCTGCCCAGTCCTTGCAGCGGGGCAGACCCCTAGTTGGTCTGCCTCCTTAAAGACTCCATATCCCGATCCATCCTAGAGGACCCACTGCACTCAGAGCAGTTGAGGATCCACTGCACTTAGAACAGTTGAGGACCTGCTGCACTCAGAGCAGTTGGACAACAGCTTGACTGCTCCACTGAAGACCCAACTGTCTGAAGGCCTCCCAAGAGATCTACTGCAGGCAGGGCAACAGATTATCAACTTCTCTGCCCTTGTGAAGAGCCTCCAGTTGGAAGGCCCCACTGGTGATCTGATACAGCCAGGGCTGCAGGCCTACCTGCAGACCTCAAACAACCTAGGGACAAAAGAGGCAGACTCCATACAGTCACCCAGACCAACAAACACCAGGGATATCCAGATGGAGAAAGGCAAGCACAAGACAATAAGCAACAGAAGCCAAAATATGTAGGCATCATCAGAACCCAGTTCTCCCACCACAGCAAGCCCTGAAAACAACACCTGAAAATCAGGAATCTGTCCTAAAACCCTATCTCGTGAAGATAATAGCATTGTTTAAGAAGGATATCAATAACTCACTGAAAGAAATACAGGAAAACACAGGTAAACAGGTAAAAGAATTGAATAAAGCAATCCAAGACCTAAAGGTAAAAGTAGAAACAATAAAGAAAAAACAAATGGAGGCAAACCTAGAAATGGAAAACCTGGGAAAGAGATCAGGAATTGCAAATGTAAGTATTACCAACAGAATACAAGAGATAGAATAGAGAACCTCATGTGTAGAAGATATCGTAGAAGAGATTGACACAACTTTCAAAGAAAATTCAAAACATAAAAACTCCTAACTCAAAGCATCCAGGAAATTCAGGACACAATGAAAAGACCAAATATAAGAATAATTGGAATTGAGGAGAATGAAGATTCCCAGCTCAAAGGACCTGAAAATGTCTTCAACCTAAAGAAAGAGATGGACATAAAGGTACAAGAAGCCTATAGAACACCAAATAAATGGGACCAGAAAAGAAAATCTTCTCTTCACATAATTATCAAAACACTAAATGCACAGAGTCAAGAAAGAATATTAAAAGCTGCAAGGCAAAAAAAGAAAAAAAGAAAAAGAAAAAAAGAAAAAAAAGCCAAGTAACATTCAAAGGTAGACCTATCAGTATTACACCAGACTTCTTAACAGAGACTATGAAAGCCAGAAGAGCCTGGTTAGAGGTCATGCAGACACTAAGAGAACACAAATGGCAGCCAAGGCTACTAAACCCAGCAAAATTCTCAATCAACATAGAGGGTGAAACCAAAATATTCCAGGACAAAACCAAATTCAAACAGTTTCTACCAACCCAGCCCTACAGAGGATCCTGAAAGGAGAACTCCAACACAATGAAGGTACTTGCACCAAAGAAAGGACAAGATATTAAGCATCTCACAACAAGGTCAAAAGCAGAGACCCACGAGCACATAAAACCACCTACAAAAACAAACATATCAAGAACCAACAGTCATCTCTCTTTAATATCTCTCAATATTAATGGACTTAACTCACCTATAAAAAGACATAAGCTAACATACTGGATATGCAAACAAGATCCAGCATTTTGCTACATACAAGAAACACACCTCAACTACAAAGACAGGCACTATCTCAGAGTAAAAGGATGGAAAAATGTCTTCCAAACAAATGGGCCCAGGAAACAAGCAGGAGTTGACATCCTAATATCCAATAAAATAGACTTTCAACCAAAAGTTATCAAGCATGATGAAGGATACTTCATATTAATCAAGGGGAAAATCCACTAAGAGAAAGTCTCAATTCTGAACATCTATGCCCCAAATGCAAGAGCACCCAAATTCATAAAAGAAACTTTACTAAAACTCAAAACACACAATTGAACCCCACACAATAATACTGGGAGATTTCAACACCCCACTCTCACCAATGGACAGGTCATTGAAACAGAAACTAAACAGAGACACAGTGAAACTAAGAGAGGTTATGAACCAAATGGACTTAACAGATATTTACAGAACATTTCACCCTAAAACAAAAGATTACACCTTCTTCTCAGCACTTCATTTTACCTTCTCCAAAATCAAACATATAACTGGTCACAAAACAAATCTCAGCAGATACAAGAAGATTGAAATAATCCCATGCATCCTATCAGATCACCATGGCCTAAAGCTGGTTTTCAATAACAGCAAAAACAACAGAAAGCCCACATACACTGGGAAACTGAACAACTCTTTAATCAAGATAACTTGGTCAGGGAAGAAATAAAGAAAGAAATTAAAGACTTCCTGGAATTTAATGAAAATATTGATGCATCATACCCAAACTTATGGGACATAACAAAAGCAGTGCTAAGAAGAAAGTTCATAGCATTAAGTGCACTGCTAAAGAAACTGGAGAGATCTTATACTAACAACTTAACAGCACACCTGAAAGCTCTAGAACAAAAAGAAGCAAACTCATCCAAGAGGAGTAGAAGGCAGGAAATAGTCAAATTTGGGGCCAAAATCAAGCAAATAGAAACAAAGAAAACAATAAAAAGAATCAACAAAGCAAAAGCTGGTTTCTTGAGAGAATCAACAAGATAAATAAACCCCTAGCTAAACTAGCTAAAGGGCCAAGAGGCAGTATACAAGTTATTAAAATCAGAAATGAAAAGGGAGATGTAACAGAAATGGAGGAAATTCTAAAAATCATCAGGCTCTACTATAAAAGCCTATACTCAACAAAACGAGAAAATTTAGATGAAATGGATGGTTTTCTAGACAGATGCCACATACCAAAGTTAAATCAAGAGCAGGTAAACTATCTAAACATACCCACATCGCACAAGGAAATAGAAGAAGTCATTAAAAACGTCCCAACAGATAAAAGCCCAGGGCTAGATGGATTTAGTGCAAAATTCTACCAGATCTTCAAAGAAGACTTGATACCAATTTTCCTCAAACTATTCCACAAAATAGAAACAGAAGGAACACCACTTAACTTGTTCTCTGAAGCCACAATTCCTCTGATACCTAAATCACACAAGGACCCAACCAAAAAAAGAGAACTTCAGACCAATCTCGCTTATGAATATCAATGCTAAAATACTCAATAAAATTCTTGAAAACCGAATCCAAGAACACATCAAAACCACCATTCACCAAGATCAAGTAGGCTTCATCCCAGGGATGCAAGGTTGGTTCAATATATGAAAATCCATTAACGTAATCCACTATATAAACAAACTCAAAGAAAAAAAATCACATGATCAGCTCCTTAGATGAAGAAAAAGCATTTGACAAAATCCAACACCCCTTCATGTTAAAAGTATTGGAGAGATCAGGAATTCAAGGCCCATACTTAAACACAATAAAAGCAATTTACTGCAAACCAATGGCCAATATCAAATTAAATGGAGACATACTTGAAGCAATCCTACTGAAATCAAGGACAAGACAAGGATGCCCACTCTCTCCATATCTATTCAATATAGTACTTGAAGTGTTTTGCTTGCCTTTATGACAAAAGAGACTTATCTGATAATCCCATTGTTTCTGAAATACAATTGTGTATACGTTCTCTCCCATATTACCAAAGTATTTAGAACACGGTTTAACACATCATGAAGCTACCTTCTCTCCTTTTCTATTCTTATAGAGAAATTTGTATTTCCTCTATGAAATCCAAAGTTTACCTTGAGAGAAAACCCTTTTCACTTTCATGTAACAATTTGCTACAATGTTTTCTACATGTGGTCAGATTTAGAAGTTGCAAGCAACATGATAAAATTCACCACTCAAGCATTCTATTAGTGTGTGGCAAGTAAATTTTCAGGTCATCAAGATAATATCAAGCAGTCAGAATCCAAGGAAACAAAGTGCTCAAAGGTGGACAGTGGACAGAGTCCTCATGTTCAGGTGAGGCTCAGAGGCACGCAGGCTTGCCAGGAGCCACACCCAGTTGGATTAGGCTTCTGAGAAATGGCGAGTGCTACCCGACAGATCTTCTCAGTTGTCAGAGCATGCTCAGAGGCATCAAACCAACCACTGGACTGTGTCTTTGGATTTTTACAGAGAAGAAAAGCTCTGTGGGAAAAAATTTCTGTAACCGGAACAAGCTTTCAGATGTACTACAGTCCAAATGAAATAGAATAGATCTTAAGATTATCCATTTACCTGAAATCAACATTTTTTTTTCACAGAGAAGAGACGAATAACTGGGTAGACTGAGTGTTAGGAGAATGTTGGCGACTTGAGACTATCATTACCCATTCCTAATATATGTTCTTGCTGTTCACAACCCTTCCTTGATGTCCCGTCATGTCCAGAGAACCCTGTCTTCTCCATTATCTACAGAAACCCAGACAGTTCTCCATGTGAACCCTGAGTCTAGTGGACTAGAATTTCTATGAGCTAAAACCAGTAAGCAGAAGAGAATCGGTTGCTGAATAGAAAAGGGTTGGTACACAGCACACAGAAGCAGGGAAACCTTTAATGCTCCGAATGGCAGCCTTTGGTCAATGCTTGAACTTCTTGCCCTGTGTATCTTCAGAGAGACTTAAGACAACTTCTAAAAATTTCTGGTTTATCCACCAGGCAAAACGATGCAGCAGGAACTAGATATTTCAGATTTGTGGTATTAATATGCTACATATTTTCCACTCACCACCAGAGAGACCAAAAGTAAATCCGTGTCTCACATCCAGATTTTTTTTTAAGGCATGATGCTGGAGACAATATTTAGATGAGAGTTTAGGGGAAGTTTTGGGAGAAAGATTTGGGGACTGAGAGATGTTTTAGACTTCATGCTAAACAAATCTGCATCTGTGTTCAGGTTCATGCATGTAATGGATGAAAAATTCAGATGCCACCTGAAATGCACAATTTGTATGAGCATATGCATGCTCCTCAAACATAGGTGTAAGTGCTGAAAGGAGGGATTGCTTTGTGATGTCAGTTAACTATTATATGTCTTCTCTCCTGCCTTCATCAAGTAATGCATATAATTTACAAGGATCTTATGAAAATAGTACAGGTTTGTGTATATTATCCCATTTAATTCTTGAATACCACCCTGCTATAATTCATCAATTTTCTTTCTCTTTATTCATGCTATGTCAGTGACTCCCAGGGAGAGCTGGAAAAAAATTAAAACCCATCTGAAATCAAGAACACAGTATAAATTGCTTGTCATTAAAAAAAACAAACTACCTTTATATTAATGGGCCAATCATCTCTCAACCTAATTTATGGTGGTATTATATTTCTCACATCCTATAATATGTGTCTTTACCAATAAATAAAAGTCATCAAATGATGGGGGCTGACTACTTATACATGATGTTCTGTCCCATCTGGATCAAGAACTGGATCATTAACTTGATAAAGTAGCTACCAGTTCTTGTTCTTTCTGTAAATATTGACTTCTACCAGTGAGTCATTCTGCGTTGCTTTATCTGTGTTTGTTAAACACTCCTTCCCAAAGATTTCCCCGTGTCTAAACAGTCTAAGATGGTCTTAGACTGTTTTCTCTTATTTAAGTCGGAAAATGGACATTGCTTCAGAGTTGAACCAAGAAAAAGATAACTCATATCCAATTGAACAGAGAGTGCTGGCTTCACTATTGATATTGATATTGATCTGGGGTTGTTTAGTGTCAATGATGAGTTTTGCTTTGCTGCTGGTCCATTCAGCTGTGTTTTTAATGAATATCGCTATCTTAATATGTTAAAATCAAGTGAGATTTGATTAACAAGAAAGTCTAAATAGTCATTATGAGTTGAAATTATTTAAATGAAATGTGCTAATGTTCACAATATAAATTAGCTAATTATCTTTCTGTGGCAAAAAGTCATTACTATAATAGGCACTTATAATAACATAATATGATACATTGGCATTAGAAATTTTGGTTCAAACATAACAGCTTATTTTTAATTTTTTTCTATTACAAAGCTATGGGGAAACATTGGTGACATTCTAATGTTTGTAAGCACTTGGTTCTTTCAAAATATCCCTTTAAATGGAAATGGGGATTCCACTCTCTTTTTGAATTTGACTTCACAAAATAGTTTTCAATAAGTGTAGCAATAAGCTTACCCAAAACTATATCATCCATGTTACACTGAATAATAGTGGTGATATGAATGGAATTTTGTTGTGTGATCTTTATAAAGTGACTTTTTTTATAATTCACAAAACAATCTGCACTCTGTGTATATGTATTCTTCCTATAAAAATGTGATTGAACAACATTTTATAAAGCCACTTATACATAAAATGAGAGAAAGAAAAATTATGCAACTACCTAATTGTTCTGATATTTTATGCCTATATTCTTGTTTGGGGCAGAAAAAGAGAGTGGGATTATTTTTTAATTTTCATCTTGATTTTGAATGTGGGAAAGATCCATGTTTCCTCTTACAAGATAGATGATAGTCAATCGATAATCAGAAATAGTAATATCAAGTATATTGCTTAGTGTCCAATTATTGTCCCATGTTTGTTATCTGATGCTTGACTTTTTAAAAACAAAATTGACTTGATTATTGTTATGAACCTGTAAAAAGTTATAGAAGACTGTCTATTGATCTAGGAAGAGGCCATCACATATGACTCTATAAATCATTTGGAAAACAAACATAATCTATTTGTAAATCAAACCAATTACTTATTTACTTCCTTGTTACAAATAAATATACATTCAGTTGAGGGAATAGTAAATTCTTATGTTCATGTTCACTAAAATAAGATATAACCTATTTGTTAGCATCAATTCACCAACATTATATCACCACATATGTTCCAAATATATTTATTTATTGAAATATATTCATATTGGAATAATAATTGAAATATGTATGTTGAAAATTTATTGATAACACAAGGAAATTTATATGAAGTAGGTATCAAATGTAATAATTACAATCCATGTTTTCTTTAAGAGCATCAAAATGCTGCTTTACTGTATTGATAGAGGAATGCACCTGTCTAGGAGGAAAATTTAGGCAAGTTGCTTAAATAAGATCGGATATTAAGGAAGGAGTCAAAGTAGGCAATATATGATCAAAAATGAAGTTAAAGTAAGACTTATCTTGAAAACAAAATAGTTAAGAGAAAAGAAATAACAAGAAAAAACAAAGGCGAGACATGTACCAGACAATAACAGAATTTGGTCATTAGTCTGACAATAGTGTGGCCTGAAGAGAATAGTGACAGAAAATGAAGCCACAGTTAGGGACAACCTGATCGAGAGAGACCTCATCATGTTTGTATATTTGGATTTTATTCCAAGAAAAGGAAAAAGCAGTGTCACAATTTTATAAAGAGACTTCCGCATGTTTGTAGAATTTACTTAGGACATTATTATGAAGGACAGGTTTTTTTTTTTTTTTTTTTTTAATTAGGTATTTAGCTCATTTACATTTCCAATGCTATACCAAAAGTCCCCCTTACCCACCCACCCCCACTCCCCTACCCACCCACTCCCCCCCTTTGGCCCTGGCGTTCCCCTGTACCGGGGCACACAAAGTCTGCGTGTCCAATGGGCCTCTCTTTCCAGTGATGGCCGACTAGGCCATCTTTTGATACATATGCAGCTAGAGTCAAGAGCTCAGGGGTACTGGTTAGTTCATAATGTTGTTCCACCTATAGGGTTGAAGATCCCTTTAGCTCCTTGGGTACTTTCTCTAGCTCCTCCATTGGGAGCCCTGTGATCCATCCATTAGCTGACTGTGAGCATCCACTTCTGTGTTTGCTAGGCCCCGGCATAGTCTCACAAGAGACAGCTACATCTGGGTCCTTTCGATAAAATCTTGCTAGTATATGCAATGGTGTCAGCGTTTGGATGCTGATTATGGGGTGGACCCCTGGATATGGCAGTCTCTACATGGTCCATCCTTTCATCTCAGCTCCAAACTTTGTTTCTGTAACTCCTTCCATGGGTGTTTTGTTCCCACTTCTAAGGAGGGGCATAGTGTCCACACTTCAGTCTTCATTTTTCTTGAGTTTCATGTGTTTAGGAAATTGTATCTTATATCGTGGGTATCCTAGGTTTGGGGCTAGTATCCACTTATCAGTGAGTACATATTGTGTGAGTTCCTTTGTGATTGTGTTACCTCACTCAGGATGATGCTCTCCAGGTCCATCCATTTGGCTAGGAATTTCATAAATTCATTCTTTTTAATAGCTGAGTAGTACTCCATTGTGTAGATGTACCACATTTTCTGTATCCATTCCTCTGTTGAGGGGCATCTGGGTTCTTTCCAGTTTCTGGCTATTATAAATAAGGCTGCTATGAACATAGTGGAGCATGTGTCCTTCTTACCAGTTGGGGCTTCTTCTGGATATATGCCCAGGAGAGGTATTGCTGGATCCTCCGGTAGTACTATGTCCAATTTTCTGAGGAACCGCCAGACTGATTTCCAGAGTGGTTGTACAAGCCTGCAATCCCACCAACAATGGAGGAGTGTTCCTCTTTCTCCACATCCTCGCCAGCATCTGCTGTCACCTGAATTTTTGATCTTAGCCATTCTCACTGGTGTGAGGTGGAATCTCAGGGTTGTTTTGATTTGCATTTCCCTGATGATTAAGGATGTTGAACATTTTTTCAGGTGCTTCTCTGCCATTCGGTATTCCTCAGGTGAGAATTCTTTGTTCAGTTCTGAGCCCCATTTTTTAAGGGGGTTATTTGATTTTCTGAGGTCCACCTTCTTGAGTTCTTTATATATGTTGGATATTAGTCCCCTATCTGATTTAGGATAGGTAAAGATCCTTTCCCAGTCTGTTGGTGGTCTTTTTGTCTTATAGACAGTGTCTTTTGCCTTGCAGAAACTTTGGAGTTTCATTAGGTCCCATTTGTCAATTCTCGATCTTACAGCACAAGCCATTGCTGTTCTGTTCAGGAATTTTTCCCCTGTGCCCATATCTTCAAGGCTTTTCCCCACTTTCTCCTCTATAAGTTTCAGTGTCTCTGGTTTTATGTGAAGTTCCTTGATCCACTTAGATTTGACCTTAGTACAAGGAGATAAGTATGGATCGATTCGCATTCTTCTACATGATAACAACCAGTTGTGCCAGCACCAATTGTTGAAAATGCTGTCTTTCTTCCACTGGATGGTTTTGGCTCCCTTGTCGAAGATCAAGTGACCATAGGTGTGTGGGTTCATTTCTGGGTCTTCAATTCTATTCCATTGGTCCACTTGTCTGTCTCTATACCAGTACCATGCAGTTTTTATCACAATGGCTCTGTAGTAAAGCTTTAGGTCAGGCATGGTGATTCCACCAGAGGTTCTTTTATCCTTGAGAAGAGTTTTTGCTATCCTCGGTTTTTTGTTATTCCAGATGAATTTGCAAATTGCTCCTTCTAATTCGTTGAAGAATTGAGTTGGAATTTTAATGGGGATTGCATTGAATCTGTAGATTGCTTTTGGCAAGATAGCCATTTTTACAATGTTGGTCCTGCCAATCCATGAGCATGGGAGATCTTTCCATCTTCTGAGATCTTCTTTAATTTCTTTCTTCAGGGACTTGAAGTTTTTATCATACAGATCTTTCACTTCCTTCGTTAGAGTCACGCCGAGATATTTTATATTATTTGTGGCTATTGAGAAGGGTGTTGTTTCCCTAATTTCTTTCTCAGCCTGTTTATTCTTTGTGTAGAGAAAGGCCATTGACTTGTTTGAGTTAATTTTATATCCAGCTACTTCACCGAAGCTGTTTATCAGGTTTAGGAGTTCTCTGTTGGAATTTTTAGGGTCACTTATATATACTATCATATCATCTGCAAAAAGTGATATTTTGACTTCCTCTTTTCCAATTTGTATCCCCTTGATCTCCTTTTGTTGTCGAATTGCTCTGGCTAATACTTCAAGTACTATGTTGAAAAGGTAGGGAGAAAGTGGGCAGCCTTGTCTAGTCCCTGATTTTAGTGGGATTGCTTCCAGCTTCTCTCCATTTACTTTGATGTTGGCTACTGGTTTGCTGTAGATTGCTTTTATCATGTTTAGGTATGCGCCTTGAATTCCTGATCTTTCCAGAACTTTTATCATGAATGGGTGTTGGATCTTGTCAAATGCTTTTTCTGCATCTAACGAGATGATCATGTGGTTTTTGTCTTTGAGTTTGTTTATATAATGGATTACATTGATGGATTTTCGTATATTAAACCATCCCTGCATCCCTGGAATAAAACCTACTTGGTCAGGATGGATGATTGCTTTAATGTGTTCTTGGATTCGGTTAGCGAGAATTTTATTAAGGATTTTTGCATCGATGTTCATAAGAGAAATTGGTCTGAAGTTCTCTATCTTTGTTGGATCTTTCTGTGGTTTAGGTATCAGAGTAATAGTGGCTTCATAAAATGAGTTGGGTAGAATACCTTCTACTTCTATCTTGTGAAAAAGTTTGTGCAGAACTGGAGTTAGATCTTCTTTGAAGGTCTGATAGAACTCTGCACTAAACCCGTCTGGTCCTGGGCTTTTTTTGGCTGGGAGACTATTAATAACTGCTTCTATTTCTTTAGGGGATATGGGACTGTTTAGAAGGTCAACTTGATCCTGATTCAACTTTGGTACCTGGTATCTGTCCAGAAATTTGTCCATTTCGTCCAGGTTTTCCAGTTTTGTTGAGTATAGCCTTTTGTAGAAGGATCTGATGGTGTTTTGGATTTCTTCAGGATCTGTTGTTATGTCTCCCTTTTCATTTCTGATTTTGTTAATTAGGATTTTGTCCCTGTGCCCTTTAGTGAGTCTAGCTAAGGGTTTATCTATCTTGTTGATTTTCTCAAAGAACCAACTCCTTGTTTGGTTAATTCTTTGAATAGTTCTTCTTGTTTCCACTTGGTTGATTTCACCCCTGAGTTTGATTATTTCCTGCCGTCTACTCCTCTTGGGTGAATTTGCTTCCTTTTTTTCTAGAGCTTTTAGATGTGTTGTCAAGCTGCTAGTATGTGCTCTCTCCCGTTTTTTCTTGAAGGCACTCATAGCTATGAGTTTCCCTCTTAGAAATGCTTTCATTGTGTCCCAAAGGTTTGGGTACGTTGTGGCTTCATTTTCATTAAACTCTAAAAAGTCTTTAATTTCTTTCTTTATTCCTTCCTTGACCAAGGTATCATTGAGAAGAGTGTTGTTCAGTTTCCATGTGAATGTTGGCTTTCTGTTATTTATTTTGTTATTGAAGATCAGCCTTAGTGCATGGTGATCTGATAGGATACATGGGACAATTTCAATATTTTTGAATCTGTTGAGGCCTGATTTGTGACCTATTATGTGGTCAATTTTGGAGAAGGTACCATGAGGTGCTGAGAAGAAGGTATATCCTTTTGTTTTAGGGAAAAATGTTCTGTAGATATCTGTCAGATCCATTTGTTTCATCACTTCTGTTAGTTTCAGTGTGTCCCTGTTTAGTTTCTGTTTCCATGATCTGTCCATTGGTGAAAGTGGTGTGTTGAAGTCTCCCACTATTATTGTGTGAGGCGCAATGTGTGCTTTGAGCTTTACTAAAGTTTCTTTAGTGAATGTGGCTGCTCTTGTATTTGGAGCATAGATATTCAGAATTGAGAGTTCCTCTTGGAGGATTTTACCTTTGATGAGAATGAAGTGTCCCTCCTTGTCTTTTTTGATGACTTTGGGTTGGAAGTCAATCTTATCAGATATTAGGATGGCTACTCCTGCTTGTTTCTTCATACCATTTGCTTGGAAAATTGTTTTCCAGCCTTTCATTCTGAGGTAGTGTCTATCTTTTTCTCTGAGATGAGTTTCCTGTAAGCAGCAAAATGTTGGGTCTTGTTTGTGTAGCCAGTTTGTTAGTCTATGTCTTTTTATTGGCGAGTTGAGACCATTGATGTTAAGAGATATTAAGGAAAAGTAATTGTTGCTTCCTGTTAGTTTAGTTGTTAAAGGTGGCATTCTGTTCTTGTGGCTGTCTTCTTTTAGGTTTGTTGAGGGATTACCTTCTTGTTTCTAGGGCGTTGTTCCCGTTCTTGTATTGGTTTTTTTCTGTTATTATCCTTTGAAGGGCTGGATTTGTGGAGAGATAATGCGTGAATTTGGTTTTGTCGTGGAATACTTTGGTTTCTCCATCTATGTTAATTGAGAGTTTGGCTGGGTATAGTAGCCTGGGCTGCAGTTTGTGTTCTCTTAGTGTCTGTATAACATCTGTCCAGGCTCTTCTGGCTTTCATAGTCTCTGGTGAAAAATCTGGTGTAATTCTGATAGGCTTGCCTTTATATGTTACTTGACCTTTTTCCCTTACTGCTTTTAGTATTCTATCTTTATTTAGTGCATTTGATGTTCTGATTATTATGTGTCGGGAGGAATTTCTTTTCTGGTCCAGTCTATTTGGAGTTCTGTAGGCTTCTTGTATGTTCATATGCATCTCATTCTTTAGATTTGGGAAGTTTTCTTCAATAATTTTGTTGAAGATGTTTGCTGGACCTTTGAGTTGAAAATCTTCATTCTCATCCACTCCTATTATCCGTACGTTTGGTCTTCTTATTGTGTCCTGGATTTCCTGGATATTTTGAGTTAGGATCTTTTTGCATTTTCCATTTTCTTTGATTGTTGTGCCGATGTTCTCTATGGAATCTTCTGCACCTGAGATTCTCTCTTCCATCTCTTGTATTCTGTTGCTGATGCTCAAATCTATGGTTCCAGATTTCTTTCCTAGGGTTTCTATCTCTAGTGTTGCCTCGCTTTGAGTTTTCTTTATTGTGTCTACTTCCCTTTTTAGGTCTAGTATGGTTTTGTTCATTTCCATCACCTGTTTGTATGTTTTTTCCTCTTTTTCTGTAAGGACTTCTACCTGTTTGATTGTGTTTTCCTGTTTTTCTTTAAGGACTTGTAACTCTTTAGCAGTGTTCTCCTGTATTTCTTTAAGTGATTTATTAAAGTCCTTCTTGATGTCCTCTACCATCATCATGAGATATGCTTTTAAATCTAGGTCTAGGTTCTCAGGTGTGTTGGGGTTCCCTGGACTGGGCGAAGTGGGTGTGCTGGGTTCTGGTGATGGTGAGTGGTCTTGGTTCCTGTTAGTAAGATTCCTCCGTTTACCTTTCGCCATCTGGTAATCTCTGGAGTTAGTAGTTATAGTTGACTCTGTTTAGAGATTGTTCTTCTGGTGATTCTGTTACCGTCTATCAGCAGACCTGGGAGACAGATTCTCTCCTCTGAGTTTCAGTGCTCAGAGCACTCTCTGCTGGCAAGCTCTCTTACAGGGAAGGTGCGCAGATATCTTGTATTTGGACCTCCTCCTGGCCGAAGAAGAAGGCCCAAAACAGGACCTTTCTCAGACACTGTGTTGCTTTGGCAGTTCCCAGGTGGTACAGACTCTCACCTAAGCAGACTAAATTCCTAAGTTCCTTGGAGTCCCGGGACCAAGATGGCGACCGCTGCTGCTGTGGCTTAGGTCGCCTCCCCAGCCGGGCGGGCACCTGTCCTCTGGTCCGGAAGGTGGCCGGCTGTCCCCGGCCCACACAGGGTGCTGCCTCAGCGCCTCTGTGCTTCTGCCTGTTCCAGAAGCTGTCAGGTTCTCTGGCGCACCCTCTCACCTGTTCAGACTAATTTCCTAAGTTCGGCGGGTCCCGGACCAAGATGGCGACCGCTGCTGCTGTGAAGGACAGGTTTGATATAAGATTTTTTAAAAGGAATAACAAGGAACCATCTCAAGGCAGCGGCATGACGTGAGTGTGGAGAAGACTTGGTTTCAAGAATTGAGCATCTTTAGGATAAAGCACTATAGGGAGGGTGCTGTGATTTGAACATGAAATGTTCCGGCAAGCTCATGTGTTTGAATGCTTGGTATCCAAGAGGTAGAGCTGCTAGGGAGGGTGGTGAGAAATTGAGGAACTGCAGCCTTGCTGGAGGAGGTAGGCTACTGGGGCAGGCTTTGAGGCTTTATAGCCTGGCTCTGCTTCCTGTTCACTGTTTCCTTCCCGAGTGTGATCAGCCTTCCTTCTGCTCTGACTGTAATCCCTTCCCAGTCATGATGGACTGTATCTTCTCTAAGACTGTAAACTATAACACCTATTCCATCCCTTACGTTGCTTCTTGTCCTAGATTTTGTCACAGCAATGATCAAATTAGTACAAAGGGTCTAGGATAGGTTATGGTTTTAGGCTTAGGTTATGGGCATCTTGGCATTATTCTCTGTGACATGGAAGATTAAAAATAAGAGGGATTATATACCCATGCATAGAATATAAACAGTTGGATATTGCATTCTTGTGGAGTAACCGATGAGTTTATTTAATGAGAAAATATATCACTAGAATTCAGGAGGGTTATCTGAGCTAGAAATGTGGATTTGGGATCTCTGATATATGGCTCTGAATACAGTTATCCAATGAACTTAAGTAGAGAGTAACAAAAATAATCTCTTGAAAATAGCAACTGTTAAACAATACTGAAAAGTTAGAAACATTTATGCCAAGTAGCTCCTTTTGGTGTAGCAGTTTCTTCAGATATTAAAACATTCTATCTTAGAGGGAAGATCCTTAACCAGAAAGAAACAACTCAAAATAGCTTCAGGAAGTTCCAGAAGTTGACCAGATTGACTAGGCCCCTCCCTCTTAAGAGTAAACATTAAAGACTGGAAAGAGTCATTCTCAGACAAGCCAAGCTACTGAGGCTTCCTGGAAGAGGTTTTAGCTAACCAAGTCACTTGAAAATGATACTTTCCAATGTGTTGTAGTTCCAGGAATGGCATTGCCAGGTTCCCAGCTGTTGAGAGCTAACCATCCATGCCAAGGTGGTCTTTGGTGATACAACTGTCTTCGAGTCATTGTTCTATAAAATAATTCTCTTACCCATATTCCTGTACATGTGGTCTCCAAAACTCACTGGTTTACCAAACTGCAGTTTAGCAGTTATTTGTACTTTGGTCTGCTGTGGGTTTCCTATCTGAGGTGAGTGGAAAAAAAAAATCTCATCACACCACATGACATGATCTCTGATAGACACAGCAAAAACAAAATACATAAAAAAAATCCTTAAAGGGCTTATACTTCCATATAGAGAAGGAGAATATAAGCAAATTAAGAAAAGTATATGTATATGAAATGTGTGACCTCTGAGAAGGTAGAGGAGCAGATGATATCAATTTTAGAGAGAGAAGTATGAAAGAATCTATCAAGAGAAATTTCCACTAAAAGGTCACATGTTAGTAAAGCCCAAGATCTCAAATCATGGATAGGTTAATCCAGGAAATGGCTTTCCTTGGTAAAGAAAAACTTATGCAAGATCCTTCTAGGAACAGACAGACTAATATGAGCAGAGATAAGTTTAAAGAGGAAAGTGGTGGAGGTATATAAGAAAGAAAGGAGAGAAATAGAATATTGTAGACCTTGCATGTTTTAAGGGCTGTTTGGTTTGACTAATCTTTGAGATTGGACAACCAAAGGATATGATATAATCTGAAAACACAATGCTTTTTATGCTAGATTGCTCTTTTTCTTGAGCATATAATTTCTGCAAATGACTTCCTATATCCTTATGGCTCCATGAAAGGCACTCTGTCCCTTTGGGAGACTGAAGAGGTGTGCTATATAATTCTTGGAGAATAGAGGAACACCTTTGAGACATACCCTGAAGAAATGTATGTCATTCAGACAGGACAACAGGAAGGACAGGATGGCAATCTGAAGTCACCTTTTCCAGTGCATGGGTTGAAGTCAATCTCTTTACTATCACAACATTCGTTGGTTTTTTGTTTTGTTTTGTTTTGTTTTGTTTTGTTTTTTTAGCTTTTAGATGATAACTTTTGAGAATATCACAAAAAAATTTACTCCTTGGCATTGAAAGTACTACCACATTAACATAATCTCCTCAAATGGAATATGACTCATTGGGCAAAGAATGAATGAGTACTGAAGTAAATAAGCGGTCTGTGAGTCTTCCACACGGTTGTTCTTTAAGCAATCTTCCCATTGGCATGGCTTTTGGTTAACACTTGGATATCTATGAAGTGGGCTTTTAAACTGGAATTTCTTTGCTCTATTGGATCCCAGAAGATTCGAAGAGTAAGGACAGCTAAGGAGAAAAGGATTTGTCACCACTAACACAATGGTGGCTTATTCTATTAGAATCAGTTTTGCCTACGTTTCCAGCAACTACTTTATGAGGACGTTATCGATGGCATCTTAGAATACTTCATAGGTGGGAGAAATTGGCTGAAGGGATGGGATGTTAGTGCTCTTAGCTATATTGGGAACTTGAATTTTTTGTAGTATATAGTAATAGGTCTGAGAGCCTGTGTGTTTTTTTTTTTTCTTCCAGACTATGTTGTCAGTTGGCACTACTGCATCTTGTTATTTGTGCCTTAAGCAACTTAAGCAACTGGCTGGACGATAAGTATGATTTGTTTCTTTAGATCTGTGGCAATTAGCTGTCACGTGTCATTCAACTTCTTAGCTATGAGCTAAGCAGCTTCGTTGGCCTTCCTTACCCAAGAATGACAACTGCATTGCACTGTTTGCCCTTCCCACAGACATGACAAACATATCACAGTTTGCCCCCTATTGAGACTGCCAGAACTTGGGGTTACCATGCCATAGGCAACCATACCAAGTAATTGGAGATGACACTCACATTGAAAGTAATTTCCAGCCTTATCGTTAGAGACATGGCTATGCCCCAGGCAACAATTCCCAGCACAGCTGAGAACACTTACAGTCCATCTCATTATTTAATTTACTCCATTTGTCGAGCATCCTAAGATACCATCATTTGTGATACCACCATAAAGTAGTTGCTGGCAACCTGGGTATGACTGATATCGAGCAATTAGCTTTTCAGCCAAGCAGCTAATGTGTATAGGTGTCACTGTCCTTTCTAAAAATAGAGTCAGCCTCTGCCCTGGGAATGTGGCTTTCTTTACAAGAGACAAGCTCAGATATTCAACAAGTAAAAGGCTTGGAGGCTTCTTGATCTCTGCTCTCCCAGCCACTTACTTTCTGATTACCTAAATCTGTGGGAGCAGAGGTCAAGAAAGCCACATTTATTTGAGTTCTGATGAAAAGCCCAAACAGTAATATTAGGTAGCTCTGATGCATTTTAATCTGATGACAGCCTGTGACCCACAAATTGCTGTTTAAAATTAAAAATGAATCCAAAATGAAACTGGCAAGACAATTACAATCCCAGACTTGTAATCTGCTTTGACAAGACACCATTCCAAAGCACTGTATTAAATACAAATACAATTAATGTATATGTAGCATACTGCAATTGAAACCTGAAATATGTAGTAAATCACCAGTTGCCTTATGAAACTAAACTTGGCTGGATAATCTTATTTTTAATCTTTTTTTACATGTTAAGAAGGCAAAGTGCAGATTATAGATTTGCTTTGACTTTTGTAATACACACTTTGGCAAACCTCCAGACATCATCGAGGGATGCAGACTTCATCGAGGGATGCAGACTTCCAGGTTTCACCTCTGATGAGAAAATGCTCTCTATTTCCCTTATCCCCAGGGTTCATCCATAATAAATTAGAAATGTTTTCTGCATGCTTAATATGAAGTCTATTTATAATTTCAAGCTTATAACTACTTAGTATGCATTAATTACAATCCCTAACATTTGTTTATACATAATTTTCAAGAATAACTTCACTGATGTATTTTATCAGATAATTAATTACTTAACTGGATAGCAATGAAAACTTTTTTTTTGGCAATGGCTATTTTTTCAGTTGTACCATTAAACAGTATTGGATGTAAAACAATAACAGTGTTCATGTTTTCATCATCATATATTTTAACGTTAAATAATTACATGTGGCAATGAAATGTTTGCAAATAATTTAATGACCAAATCATAGCTTTTTCTCCCACTGGTTTTTCAAGATACCAGAGAACCACTGAACACCCCACAATGTAATATTGTATCTATGATAATTAACACACATCCTTAATTATAGCCTTATTGTTCCTATACATTGTTTGTTTCTAAATTCACAATGCATTTAAATAGCAATTGCTGGGACAAAAAAAGTACTACATCTCACTCCCATCATTGCATACATGAAAAAAAAAACACTCAGTCTTTTGGAGCACTATAACAAGGATTGTAGGTGTGTGTGTGTGTGTGTGTGTGTGTGTGTGTGTGTGTGTTCACAGTAGCATAATACACTCCCACTCGGTGTACTTAGAGAAATGAATGCGTGTGAAAGAAACTCAAAGAAAAGGTCTGTGCTTGCTACAGGATCACTGCATGGACAACTGCGGTCTCGGCAGGGTTCCTGAAATCTCTCTGCCATGTTTTATTTTGGTTCCCGTGTGTGAAAATCACCTAGGGTGCAGTCCAGTGAGCCTGTCCACAGGGTTAGAGGAGCCAGGTGACACCGAATATAAAATTCCTAGGCACTTTATCAGCTGTGCATCCCTAGAACTACACAGTGATTCTTGTGTCCAATCTATTTTTATGTGTTTACACTCTCGCTGCCTCCCATCCAATCTATCCTGGGGACACAGTGATAAAAAACCCCCAGGCTTGTCAGCGTGGTTGGGTTTTTCTTTACTGACTGCGGATACTGACCGTGGTGCTGAAATAGAGAGGAGCCTCCGGTTTGAAACCTTTCCTTCCTCTTATTGGTTCAGAAAACCCGAATGACAAGAGCAGGGGCCAAAGCAGCCTAGAGCAGCATGATGAATAAACCGAGCATTTGGCTCTTAGGGGCGGAGATGCAGACCGTCAGGTTACAGACAGGGCATCCCCGTGAGCGCTCGCTACACTGGGAGATCTTATGGATGTAGCCGCTGCAGTAGGAAGGGCTTCATCCAGCAGGGTGTCTCATCTCTTTTTCCCTGTAAAATGTGCAACCAAGCGCAAAGCCTAGAAGCACAAGCAGGAAAGCTCAATGGAGGGGGGACCAAATCTATATTCACATTAAAAACTGTTCACTCTTCGCCATGCAAGATAAAGAAGGGAGAGCTGAATTTAGCCTAAGTTTTCAGCCCTAGCCTTCCAACAGGTGCACTCTCTCACCCCTCAGACATTATCCCAAATCTTTCTCTGCCAGGCAAGCTTTCCCTGGAGTCCTCTAGCGTGTGCTGTTTCCCATCTTCTCCTTAGCTTCAGCTCTGAACCCCGCAAGCCCTTACCTGCAGCATGAAGATTAAGAAGCAGGCACAGCGCAGGGAAGCCGACCGCTCTCCTCATAGTGTGTGCATTGAGGGTCAGAGGAGAAACTCCGCCGCAACCCCACTCTAGGCTAAGTGCTATTTGAGAGAACCACTGCCAAGAGTCCTTTGATCCCGGGCATCCGATGACAGGGTCCTCCGCTGGGGTACACAGAGCAGTCTGTGGCGTGCCTACAGAACCGAGCACCTGCTTCCTCTCCGCAAGGGATGGGGAGATACGAGAGTAGGATGCTGCGGGAGATGGGGACTCGAGGCTGATGGGGGCAAGACGCTCAGAAGAGGTGAGAGTTTGGCCTTCTGGAAGCCCGCAGCCGGTGGTGACAGTGGGGTGGACTCTAGTGCCAGCCTCCGAGCCAGGCAGCGCCTCTGCTGCCTGTGCAGCTAGCAGCAGCCGAGACACACCGAGGCACTGAGCATGCCCAGCTCCGGCCCTGGCTAGGGAGTTTCAAATCGAAATTCCACCTCTCCGGGTCTTAGCTGAGACTGCGAGGGGAACAAGCTCCACGAGGAGGAGGAGGGGGAGGAGGGGCTGGAGGCTAGCTTTAGGGACCTCCTAAATCTGAGGTCCTAGAGTTCCTCCTAAATCTGGGCGGGGGGAGGAGTTGAGTGGGGAGGGAAGAGGCGGGGCCAGGACCACAGAAACCCAAGGAGGGAAGTGGAGGGGGCCACTCATCTGGTTCCTTCCTCACATTTTTGAATCACGCGTGGACTCAGCTCACTGTGGCAACTAAATGCTTGCAGGCTGACCAGTTTCCCAGTATGTCCCCACCCTAGTGAAGCATAGGCAAGCAGCGAGTTCTGGCCTGGTTGGGCAAATGTTCCCACTTACAGCCTGCTGTGTTTAAGCAAACGGGATATTCCGAGAGCGCCCCCTTCTTGCCAATGAGCTCACCCCAGGCTTCTTTCTTCCAATCTTTGTACTTCCACTAAATTCAAGCCTCAAGTCTTTGACTGGAGTGCTTGAAAACAGGGAGGTCATACTTACAGGGTAGGGAAGTACACCCGTGTAATACGAAGGAAAGGAACGGTCTTTGGTGTTTTATGGAAATAATTACCTAAGATTTTATCATTAATTTAAAAAATAATGTATTGGGGTATTTTGCTTGCATGCCTGTCTGTCCACCACGCCTGTGTGTCATTGCCCTCAGAGGTCAAATGAGGTTGTTAAAAGGCTAGGATTGGATTTATGGATGGTTGCGAACTGCCACGCGGTCGCAGGAATAAGACCCGGGTCTTCTGGGAAAGTAAGGAGAGCTTTTCACAGCTGAGCCACTCAAGCCTTATCAACTTAACTCGACTTCTCCGCTCCAATCCTGTACCTTTAACGAGGCTCGCACAGTGTGCAAATATATGCACTTTTAGTTCCTTTACCTAAGTTGGTAGGATGAAGATCCTTACCATTCTAGTGACTAATTACTCTAAGGCCAAATGTCCCTCAGCCAAGCTCCCTTCAAGACTGTTCATCTTCTGCTTCTATTCGCAGGTTTCCCTTCTGCCTCTTCGGCAATGGACCTCACTCAGACCACTGCCCACCCAGTTGCTTACAAAGGTCTAAATTTGTTTTTTTCTTAAGAAGCTTTGGGCTAACCTGACATTATAATGTCCTTCCTCTTCCCCGCTTTTTGAACACCGCCACACACACACACACACACACACACACACACACACACATATATATATATATATATATATATATATATATATATATATTTTTTTTTTCCTCTCTCTCTCTCAAACGGTTCGTTTATCTGTGACACACATTTCGCCAACTGCAGGCTCTTTGAGAAGCTCTAAATTTTGCATTAACTTAAATTGAATAAAATCGTGCTGGCCAAATACGAGGTAGTAATAAGTGCTCATTGAATTGAACTGCGAGGCTCATTGAGTGCTTTCTTCCTGCATCCCCTGAGGACTGAGACAGCTAATAGGAAGCCAGATAATCAACAGAACCGAAATTAGGACCGGCCTCAAAGGCTCTGGGTGCTCAGGCAGTGCCACCTATTTCTTTTATAATTTTTTGTATCAAGAGCTCTGAGAAGACAAGGCCAGGAATTAAACTCTAACAGGTGGAGTGTGAGCAAGATGACATGTATTTTTAATACCTCACCATTCTCTCTGTCCTAAAAATAGAAGCATAAAAAGCACTCTTGCTGCTCCCCTGGTTGTGCCTGTGACTGTAGTGGGCTCTGCCTCTGAGGACCAGAGTTTCGCCGAGACTTTTCTGCAATCTTTTCTGCAGCTTTGACCCTTGCATCAGAGTTTCTTTTTCTGTTTCTGTTTGCCATATTATTTTCTGATATACAGGCAGTTATATTTCTATAGTTTATATTCTTTCATCCATACTCCTTTGGCCCTAGGATACAATCTCTAGAATGACAGAGTTGTAGACAGGGTTTCTATTCCTGCACAAAACATCATGACCAAGAAACAAGTTGGGGAGGAAAGGGTTTATTCATCTTACACTTCCCACATTGTTGTTCATCACCAAAGGAAGTCAGGACTGGAACGCAAGCAGGTCAGGAAGCTGATACAGAGGCCATCGAGGAATGTTACTTACTGGCTTGCTTCCCTTGGCTTGCTCAGCTTGCTCTCTTATAGAACCCAAGACTACCAGCCCAGGGATGGCACTGCCCACAAGGGGCCTTTCCCCCTTGATCACCAACTGAGAAAATGTCTCACAGCTGGATCTCATGGAGGCATTTCCCCAACTGAAACTCCAACCTTTGTCAAGTTGACACACAAAACCAGCCAGTACAGACTTTTGGGGGGCTTTACTCACTTTAAGTAACCCAACTGCCCAGACCAACACTTCACACAACAACCATGCTCAAAACCAATAAAGGTCATCTGGATGAGATGCTCCAAAACAGGTGGGCAGCCTGGCTGGTACTGCTACTGAATTTATCTCCCAGATGCACTGTATACCCATGTTTAGAGGTAAGTGGAGTAAAATCCTTCTTAGCTATGACTGCTGGTGCATGGATGGAGTCAGGAGGGAAATAATATCAGTGTGCTTGCAGAAGATGCACCTTCCTAATTTTATGCCTCTTTAAAACAATATTCAAGCTTACATAAGTGTTCAAGAAGATAATATGGCTACAGTCATGAATCCATGCTGCATCAGTGCCAAGAATATCTTGCTTTTCCATAGATAATTCTAACCTTTACTTTGGGGGAGGGGGGATGTAAAATTTCAATTAATATAATTGGTTTTGACTTTGCCAGCAAGCAGCCTGCTAGCTATGTACTTTGCCTAAGGCTACAGGTAGCTGAATGAAAAACCACATGAAAATCTCTTTAACAGGAAAATTTTTTTTTTCTATTTTGACTAGAGTAGTTCAGAATTGTAAAAATAACCTTAACTGGGCTGTTATTTTGGGGCCTGGATATTCATTATTACTTTCCTACTCAAAAAATAAAATATAAAAAAGATAGGGGGCAAGAATACTGGCTCATCAGTTAGGAGTATCCCCAAACCTACGTTGGGTGGCACATGACCACCAGTAATTTCAACTCCAGTGACTCTAACCTCCTCCTCTGTCCTCTAAGAACACCTGTACACAACACATGGCATACACGTGGATAATATTATCCATTTTTGATTTAAAACATATTTCCTACAATAGATTCTGATCATTGTTTCTCCTTTTTCATATTCTCCCTACCTCCTCTCCCATCTAACTCTACACCCTCTTCTGGTAAGCGTCCACATTAGCCTGGGTATACAGAGTTGAAACTATCCACTTAGGACATCCTTCTTGGAGCACTTGAAGTGGACAAATCAGGTTCATCGACTGGGTTTCTTATTATTTAGGCTTCCATTATTTGGACAGAGTGATGGATAACATTCCTTAAAGCCTTCCTTCATGCCAATCTCTGTCTTAAGCAAATGAATTCCCAGTCTAAACTTTCACAGTAGCCAACTCAAAAGTAAGCGGTGACAGCTAGCAGAAATCTAAGTATTCCTTGCTAACGTAGGCATTGTTTGTTGTTATGTGCAGCCATGGAGACTGGCATATTTCTGACTCTCTGCTTTGGCAATATATGCCTCGACACTAATCCCATCTAGAAATTTTGATACCAGAATGCTCTGACAAGTAATCTCACAGAACACGCATATTCACACTCATGTGTTCAGTGGTAGGCTGCTCACTTGAGTTAGGTAGGTGGTCAGAGATAGGGCAAGAGATGCTGACCCTGAACATCAGTAAAACTCTGATTTTAGAGACTTTCCACAGGAGAATGAATCATTCCTTATGGTAGTGGACTCTTGCCTTAGAAATGCCCTAAAAAAAAAAAAGACTACAGGCTACGCTTAGAAGAACATGTCAGCAGGAGTTTAAGGAAGAATGGAATAAATGATTTCTCTGTAGAGGCTGTGGAAAGAGGTGGAGAAAGAGGTATAACAGGCAGGGCTGTATTGGTAGACAGCAAGAAATGGATTGAGCCTGGGTAGCACATTAGCTCTGTCTCTGCTCTACATGAGGAGAAACATGGGATGGGGGGTTGTGGTAACCAGTGTAAGGGACATGAAATAGCTAAGGAGATACAGGGGCTTCCTATCATATGTGGAATCCATAGCTACCAGTGACCAATTCCTCACTGAGACTTACCCTGTCCTTTATAAAACCTCATGAGCAATCTCAAAGACCATCTTCTTTTGTTTGAGAGGCATCTTTCATGAGAGGCAAAGAGAATAGTCTTCCACGTAAAGAGCTGATGCGAGCTGAAGAATATTTAGAGTAAGATGGCTGAGAATGAAAAGGAATGACCTGGAAAATTATAATAAAAGACATAAGGTTTAAATTTGTGAATTTGCCATTAAGTAAAAAAAAAATATATATATATATTCTCCAGCTGTATCAAGGAAGAGCCATCGACCCTCTGCACTCATGAAGAGAAGTACTACAATTCAAAGAATACAAGTTAGCACCCTGTGCTTACACAAGAGCTTTGTGGAGTATTGATTTATTTTTGGAATTGAGGTGACAACCAAAACCCATGTAGCTTAGTAGTTTCACTGGCATGTTGTATCCAACCATTGGCCAAGCTGTCTTTGAGCTCAGGTCTTCTGACTCATGGTTCTGTGCTGGTGCTATATGGGATGTATCACTTCTGTTTAGGGATTGGGCTCACTTCTGTTGTTCAGCCATAAAGGATGAAATCTGTCATTCACAGCAAATGTGTGGAACCAGAGGACACTAAGTTAAATAAGCTGGACACAGAAATTAGATAACTAGATTCCCCCATGCTCACTCACATAATGTTGAGGCTTAGAAAAAAATTGAACCTGACTAATGAATAATGATTATGGGAGATGAAGGATGGGCAGGAGAAAGGAATTAAACAGGAGTCAGGGGGTCTGGATTTGACTAGTGCACACTGTATGAATGTGCTGAAACACCACACACAACTCATTAATACTTACAATTAATAAATGCTGATCAAAATAAGGCTGAAAGTTATTGGGGTCATCTTAAGTTCATAAAATAGTATAATAGTTAACTAAAAAGCACACCAAAAAATTTCCAAAATATGAGCTAGAAAAGATTTAAGTTGCATTTTTTTCTCTTTCAAAAAACAGACTTCAATATAGAAAAATCACAATATTATTTTATAATATAACATTTCTGGTTTTGTTGAGATTTATATATTTGAGTTATTTGATATATTTAAGGTATATATTCTAAGAAACAAATACATATTTGCTATGTATGTATATATGAATCATTCTGTTTAGTAAAATACAAAATATCACAGGATGTAAGTGCCTGTACATTTTGTTATGAGTTCACTATTAAAATTTTATTTCAAAACTCTCCTTAGATCTAGCTCTTGGTACCAACACATCATCCTGTCATCTGTTCTGTCACTGCACAGGTTGGATTCATCCAAGATGTTGGTAAAAGATTTATTTACAAACCATTGACTCTCTTGTATTAGCTCTCTGTCCATCCCAAGGCATTCATCAGGCAGCACTTAGATCATCCATCATCCTGACCTGCACAGATCCTTCTAATGTTGCTTAGACTAGCTACTTGGGAATATCTAAACACGTGCTCTATGCTGTTCTTTCAAACCTCCTTTAATCAGGCCACTCTGGAGCTACTGGGACTATAAGAATATCCAAGGGATACAGATATGAGTAGTCAACCCTTCCATCAATCTCCATTCCGATTGCATTGCCTTTCCACATAACTACAAGATGATCTAATAGTGTCCCCATATATGAGCTTCTATGCTTCTCTGACTGGCTGCATGCTTTCTCCAACTAAGATGCAGTTCTGTTGTTTTCTCTTTCTCATATTTCTTCCTTCCCTTGATGCAGATAGACTTGTCTACAGTAGTGAATGATGGAGTTTGTTAGTCTATAGGAATGAGTAGAGATGTTTTCAAGATAAAATATCCTCTTTAAAACATCTATATCTCTATGACACAGGATGGCGAGTCAGAAAAAAAAATCTTACTAAAAATTTCCATTGATTGTGTCATGACCTCTAACTCCAAGAATTAACCAGTACTCTCTGTGTAAGAATGTTTTTTGGTTTATTGAATAGAAAGCATTGGGTTCTTTTTGGGTATGGAGGCTCCCACCTGCCATCCTAGCACCTGAAAGCCAGAGGCAAGAGTATTGGTGTGAGTTTAAGGCTAGCATGGACTATAGAGTGAGACCCTGGAAAAACAATGGGAGTAAAAGAAACGCCATGGTCTGGGGTACTATTAGTATTCAGCAAATAGAGCAAAAAATATGGTTTAAGCTGCAGTGTGATATGATACATCACCTATATTCTAAAACAGTGGGATAATATGATGACATTCCATTTATAAAACATCTGATTTTAAATAAATATACTAACCCACATTCAGTACTTATGATAAGCCAGAGGTCTTTTAGATACTTGGAAATAATAATCACCAAAATAGACAATGATTCTGTTCTTTATGGAGGTTATACTCTAAGTAAATTGAATAGCTGTTGAACAGCAAATGTAGAAAATAAATGAATCTCTTTATTTTAGTAGACATTTCTATATATAGTAGAAATTAGAGTTTATATGGTAGAAATTCTGCTGTAATTCCTATAACAGTAGAAATAGTAGAAAAAGTAGGTTAAAGGGAAAGGAGCGGGTCAGGGCTTGGGTGAGAGAAAGCATGTAAATATGAAGAGCTTGTAGGTTAAGTAGATGATTAACATGGAGCTGTAGGGAAAGTGTGCTCTAAACAGAGACAGAAGTTGATGGTCAAGGAAATAACTGGGTGCCTGAAGAACTTTCTCTAGAGATGGGACAGCTGCAGCACAAGATGCCAGTGTTCCATAGATTTGTTAGCCAATCCAGAAAGAACCACATCATCTGCCTGCCTGCCTATCTGTCTGTTTGTCTGTCTCTATATCTATCTATCGACCTATCGACCTATCGACCTATCTATCTATCTATCTATCTATCTATCTATCTATCTATCTATCTATCTATCTATCTATCTATCTATCTATCTATCTATCGACCTATCTATCTGTCTGTCTATCTATCTATCTATCTATCTATCTATCTATCTATCTATCTATCTATCTATCATATACCCGTAATGTAAAGAGAAATTCAGCTGTCCAAGTGCTAGATCAAAGTAAATGAACATTTTTTTCATCAAAAACAGTATTAACTCAAACTTCACTGATTTCAGACTACAAGAAAACAAATGTGAGAATAAAACTAAAACTGTTAACAAGAGATGATCGCTACGTGAGGCCGACTAGTGTACTAACTCAGGATTCTGCTCCTCACTCCACGCTTTCTGTGTAAAATATTTTATCATGTGGGAACACGTTGTGATACTTTGTTATCTTAAGAAACCTAGAGGAGAAGATTGTAGGAGATGCTTGCATTGTCATTAAGTGCTTGCTCTGAAAGTGCAAGGATCCATCTTTGGTCTCCAGAAGCTATATAAGAATCAAGGCATGGCAGTATGAGCTCTTGTAATCCCAGATAGAAAGGCAGAGAGACACAAACAGATGTAGGCAATCTTGAGGCCAGTGAGAGATCTTATCTCAAAGATGATTGGAATACCCAAGAAATGTCACTCAAAGTGACCACACACATGCCCAAATGTACTCAAGCGTTCAGATACAAACACCTTTTTCTTTCTTTCTTTTTAATACAGAAGTTTAGAGGGCCTGGTGATGTAGCTCAGTGGTGGAGCACTTGCCAACCATGTATGCAAGGATGTAGGGTCAATCCTGAGTACTGGGTAGGAAGAGTGGGGAGAAAGAAAGAAAACAAATGTGTGTGCTAACTGTATACAAAAAAAGTCAACTCAATGTATTATGGATTAGAAATCTAAGCAGGAGATGAAAGTCAAATCACCTAGCACTGTGTTCCCAGCTGTCTGCTTGGCAAACCACATCACAGTATTTAGATTAGGTACCATTCAAACACCCGAGAGTAATGATTTCACAACTTTCCTGGCTGTTTTTGTTTTTGTGTTAATGTAGCTCAAAAATGTAACTTTAATTTTCTTTTTCAGTATTTAGGGATATGATAGACAGTAGTCTCATTTTATTTTTTAATCAAGTCTTTTTACGTTCACTTTCATGTGGTAAATATCAACCAAAACACTACGTTGTTGTGAGTAAAAATGGAGAAAAAAATATAGCCCATCTCTCTTGCAAAAAAAAGTCATCTGGAACCTCTAATCTTAGAAGTAGGCTGCTTTAGAAAAGCAAGCAGGCAATCTAGCCTCTATTTGACTTCAGAATTTAAATTAAAATCACATTTTATATTAAGTCTGTGACAAAAGTGATGATCAGAGAGATGGGAACATGAACTTCTTTCAAAACCAAATTCTGTTACAAATATGGAAATAAAATAAAATTTCACTACTTTTGAATCAGCCAAAAATAAAGTACATAGAAGCCAAACTTTTCATCTCTATTTCTAGAAAGTAAGCCTAGTACAGTGTTTTTGAATTTTACTCGTCCAAATGATTTCTCTTCACTCCAAAGTCACCCATTCTACGGTTCAAAAGAAATTTAGGCTTTTATTATTCAAACAATAGAATAGACAATAGAGAAATAAAATAAAACATGCCTATAGATTCTATCAACTGGTGATAAACACAGTTAACATTTTGGTACACTTTTCTTTCTCTTGATCCAAGCTCTGGTTGGATATTTATCATTTCATTCATGTGAATATAATTAACATTGTTTTTTAAGTAACTGGCATTGTATCATGGATTTGAAAGCTATGTTTTCACCCAATAGTTCTGTAGGAACATATTTTCATGTCATTTCAGATTGCTCACAGATCTATTTTAAATTGTTGCCTAGCACTGTGTATGCATTATAGTGTTAGCCAACCAGGATTTCTAGAGATGATTCTTATTTTGTAGAGTTATTCCTCAATTAAAACGATCTACTTTACGAGAGCAAGCAAAGACATGGAAGCAATGTCTACTTAAATCTTTAAAACACTTGAAGACACGAACTGAAGAAAAAACTAAATTATTTCCAGTGTCACAGTCTTAGTGCTGGTGAAATCGATCCTGCCATTAAATGAGACATGCCTATGTGGCAAACCAGACATATGAGACATCAGAGATGCTGGGTCTTCCCTCACGCACTACCAAATCAAAAACTCCCTGAATGTATATGTTTCAACAAGTCTCTGTGTATTTTAAGAATAATGACTGAACTCAGTGGATGGACCAGGGCCTTGTTATCTGTTCCATTATCTCTGGATAACTCAGTTGGATAACACTGAAATCATCTTTAAAATACAGTTGAGTAAAAAGGGCTGTAAAATGAATTGTATAAATATGAGATACAAGCAATTGTTATATTTCTTGTTCGTTGTTTGCTCTGAAACAGGGTCTTATGTAGCCCAGGCTAACCTTAAACTCCCTGTATAGACCTTGAATTTTTTTTTAATATATAACTCTCACTGAATCTCTTCTTTGACAGTTTTATTCACAGATAAAGTGTATTCTTATTGCTATAATGCTTCTAATCTTCCTCCTATGGCTACTGTATCCCCTCCCTTACAAAGTCCCTTCCATGTCTTTGGGGTTTGCTGATGTTTGTCTGTTTTTTTAATACTCATCCATTGGAACCAGATGTGATCCTCAGTGGATACATAATTGAAGTCAATGACCGCCCCTCCCCTAGAGTACATCAGTAACCAATAGTTCAACAGGGATGGGCAAGACTCCATGGACCTCTTCCCAATCCATAATTGACTGTTGATAGCCCATCTTATGCAGGCTACTTAGAGAACCTAGAGCTACTATAAGGTTATGAGTGCGTCTGCTGTGGCATGCACAGAGGAAACCATCATTGCCCTTCTCCCTGTCCTCCAGCTCTTACGTTTGTTCTTTCTATTGCCAGCCCACCTGTCTTAGTCACTGTTCTATTGCTGCTAAGACACACCGTGACCATGACAATGCTTATTTAGTCAGGAAAACATTTACTTAGGGCTCGATGATACTTTCAAAGGTTTAGTCCACTATCAGCATGGTGGGAAGCATGGTAGCAGGTCAAGTTGGTGCTGGAGAAGCATCTGAGAGATCTACTCCAGATCTATAAGCAGGAGAGAGAGAAAGAGAGAGAGAGAGAGAGAGAGCACAAAACACACTTCCTCCAACAAGGCCACACCTACTCCAAGGCCACACCTACTCCAACAAGGCCACACTTCCTGATCCTTCTCAAGTAGAGCCACTCCCTAATGAATAGGCATTCAAATATATGAGACTATGGAGGCCATTCCTATCCAAACCACCACACCATACCACACCACACCATACCACACCACACCATACCACACCACATCACCTGCCATCCCCATATGTAATGATCTCTGAACCTTTGAGCAGTGGTATAAATGTGCTGTTTAAGGCTGAGGTCTTACCTACCATGCATTCTCAGTCTCTTGGGCAACCTTTCACCTCCACAGTCACCACTTTACACTGCAAATAGGCTCGATGCCCCAGTATAGGGCAATGCCAGGACAGGGAAGCAGGAGTGGGTGAGTTGGTGAGCAGGGGCAAGGGGAAGGGGGATGGGATAGGGGGTTTTCAGAGGGGAAACTAGGAAAGGGGATACCATTTTAAATGTAAATAAAGAAACTAATTAAAAAAGAAAGAGTTTTCTCTGAGTAGCATTTGTCTACAAGTGTAAATATAAATATTTAGAACACAGCTTGCTACCATGACAAACTATCTAAACAATAGTGAGCTTGCCTCTCTAGTCCAAGACCTCCTTGGCCATGGGCTTTTGGCCAGGATTACCTCTAGGGGAGTCGGCCTCAACATTCAGAGAACAGTTACTTATTCCCGTAGAAGCTGAGCCTTTAGTGCACAGGTTAGCATCTCTTGCCTGGCAGATTGGTATTGTAGTTCACAGGGTTCACGGCTGGCTTGGGCTTCATGGATGTCTTTTTCTGCTGCAGAAGTCTGTGTAGCATCTTCTCGCAGCACGAAAGCTGGCCGGCAGGAAGGAGGCTTTCAGGCGAGTTCTAGTTTGAATTCTCTATATCTGGCGACAAATATGTGTAGTGTCTTCAGCAACAGTGTCTCATCGGTTGTCTCTGGTGGACAACCAAAAGGAAGGTGAGGCCTTTGGGATCTCTCCGACAAGTCAGAAGGAAGTCTTTTACACCTGGTACTGGAGTTTTGTTTAATAACCCCTGGCTTTCAGAATCGGCATATTCTCTCTCTCCCCCTCCCTCCCACCCTCCCCCTCTCCCTCTCATTCCTTGTGCCCTGGATAAAAGCTCTCCACCCAACCCTAACTGCCCTTGGGGGTTGGGGTTGAGTTGGCACAGAGTCAGCAACACAGACTCACGCTGCAGCAAGCTCATTTAAGCGCTGCTGCAAGCTCCTTTAATATCCTCCACCCGCTCCCCCATTGGACCCAAGAAAGCATCTCTTCTAAACAGCTTCCTGATTGGCTAGCATTGTTTGCACTAGCAATCCTTGCTCTCTTGGGAAGTCCTCAATTAGGTCCTCCTGAAGGAACCCTGGTGTCACAGGAAGTCGTCAATATGGTCCTCCTGCCGGAGATGCCTTTGCAGCTGCACAGCCCCCAGCGTTTACATAGAGGCAAGCCCTCTCTCTCCCCCTTCCCTCTCTCTCTTTCTCTCCTTTCAATTCTTCCTCCCCCATTTTATATTTGGCTAGCTTACAAAGTAGTACGCTCATGCCTTTTATATATTTTTAAATTTGGTTAAGCTACAAAGAAAAAATATTTAATGAAAGTTGCAGTTAAATGGACAAAATGAGGTTGCCCTAAACACAGAAAGTTAAGTGCCACATGTCCTACCTCCTTTGTAGACCTTAGCTTCCAATCTTTGTATTTGGATGTTTACTGGGAGCACATCTGGAAGTAAGGAGACTACAGAATGACAGCTTTAAGTTGGGGGAGCTTTAAGGGAGATAGCAGAGAGTAGATAATATGAAAACAGAGAGTGAGTATTCAAGAGATGGAAATTTTTAGCAAATATGGGAAAGGAGGGATAGGATACAGTATGGGGAAGATACAGAAAGTTAATCTAGACATTGAACCTTTGATTGCTATTCTATTTTAGTGTTAAGCTAGCATCCCACTTATGTGGTGCTGAAACTGAACCCAGGATCTTACCCCTTAGGCAAATACTCTTATACCTTAGCTTATCAATAGCGGAATTTATTTTTTCAATTATTTCTATTCATTCTTGGTTTTTATTCACATTTTTAAAAGGGTAATGATATAGGAACACTCTTGCCTCAAAAATCCCTTCTCCTTAAAATAGCTATTATAATTGAGTAGCCTATTACTTCTAATCACGTCTCTAAGCTTCCTCATGGTTGGAGAGTCTACTCTGTATTATTTTAATATGTAAAAGCCATCATACACCCACATAATGATCTATTTAAGTAATATCCCATATGCTTGGTGAATTCTGTGTCACGTAGATGGTTTCAGACTGCCGACTGGATACATGATGCTGTTCATGTCCTCTGTATCCTTATGTACGTTTTATCTGTTGGTTCTGGTTACGGAGGGATGAGATCAGAATTCTGCACCTGAGCATATACGATTGCTCTCCCTCTCAAACAGTTTGACTTCATATCTTGTGAAGAAGGTATCTTATCAGGTGCATTTCAGATTATTGTATCTTGATGAATAGCCCTTGTTGTAAAAATCAACCTCATTAATATCAGGTAGATACTGTGTTTTTTTTTTTAAATGTATAAGATGCAAATGAACGAGGTCACTGAAGTTCAGTCTGGTGCGACCATCTTAGCTACAGGTCACTGTTACCCAAGGCTAGTGCACAATAAGGCGCACAGTAGACAGAACCACGACTTTGAAACTGTGACATACTCTTCTTGAATTGTCTTCAGAAGCACATTAAACACATCAAAGAGATCCTGGGAATAAACACACTAACTATTGCTTCTACTTACTTCATAGGCCCTTAAACAGCTCCTAAAAATTAATCATGTGTGATCATATTTATGTCTGACTGGCTGAAAAATGATAAAGGTCCTCCAAAGCCCAGATTAGATACCCCTTAAAGATTTACTTGGGGAGGCTGACAATAAATCATAGTTCCTCTGCAATTTGGTCTTTTCTGCTTTACTTTAAAAAGAGACCGTGAATCTCCAAGCTTTACCTGTGTGCCGGGAATCATTGTTCCCTCCCTTGGTCCATCGGAGCGCTATCCACTTATGGCCTTGGCTCTATGTCTGCTTTGGCCAACACACACCATTTACCTTGGTCAGTATTTCGTAAATGTGTGACACTTGTCACTTCTCTGAAGACAAGGGGTTATCAGAGTCTCATGATCTACTTTCAGAAAGTTCGGTACCTAACTGCTGGGAGCTGCTGGCAATCTGGTGAGGTTGGATGTAGGCAATACTGTGTTCTATAGGTCATTTGGGAACGTTTCACAAGCAGGCACATCCATTGGGTGCAAATGACCTCTCTCTGCTGAAAGTGTGCCATTACACTTTTGTTAAAAATCGGCTCAGTGATATCCCATCTGGGTGTTTAACCTACCGGGTTTTGAAAGTCTTAACCATGGCAATCCTCGCTGGTTTGTTGGTTCCATAGAGATTCAAATGCTGCTGTCATTGATTAGAGGGAAAGCTTCTAAAATGACCGGATCTCTTTGTTTCTTAGGGACTTTTCTGGTGTCAGGTTTTACCAAATTCTAGAAAGTTACATCCCAGTAACAGCCCAACATCAGTAGAAGATTTTGATACAATTGATAAACTAGCATCAGTGTATTGGAGGCTACATCTCTGTATTGGAGGTTAGCACCTGCATATTGAAGGCTAGTACCTGTGTATTGGAGGCTAGTACCTGTTTCTTAAAGGCCACACCTGTGTGTTGGAGGCTAGCATCAGTATGTTAAATTTATGAAACTTGACTCCTAATAAAAAGAAACAATTATTATCATAACCAGAGCATAACAAAATAGTTTGTTCTTCAGGACACAGAGGAATAGATGGAAAACCTACCCACCACAGTGCAATTATAATTACATTGTACTCAATCAGAATAATCATTGATTGTATCTGATGAGCCACACCATAGCTCTCTTAACTTAGTTGTCAATGTCAAACGGACTTTCCATATGCTGGGTGAAATATTTTCAACTTCTCCACGCACACAAATATTCTCTCCATTCCCATTAGTTTTGATGGACCTGTATACACCATTCATTATCATTGTTATTGTATGACTCTTTCAAAGGAAGGTGCAGCCTTTCGTTCATGTTCATCATGGCTCCTTGCACCATATCCAGCAATAAAGGACTCATTGATCCTGCATGTAAGTTACTGATTATTTCTCTGTTCCTCCCATAGTAGTCTGCCAAGTCCTTGGAGACAGTATTACGTCTTGTTGCTTGTCAAAATCAACAACTGTCATGGCATCTGATACACCCTAGGTACTGATAAACATCTTCTAACTAAATATTACACATAGTACTTGTGTTTGAAATGGACAGTGTTTGTGTGTGTGTGTGTGTGTGTGTGTGAGAGAGAGAGAGAGAGAGAGAGAGAGAGAGAGAGAGAGAGTTTCTCACTGGGAAACATTTCTTACCTTCCCTTTGAGTCAGGAAAAATCAGAAGTGAGTTCATTAATCAGCTTTTACATTTGATAAAAGGTATTACTATGCTTATTAAAGGCCTCAAATCATGTCATGTCTTATGTACCCACTGTGATACTCAACTTACTTCCTATTACAGATGCAGAAACATTCACTAAGCATTCACTACCTATTAAAGGCTATGTGAGACACTGAGAGGAAGATGAAATAAAAGCACCAAATGAGCTTCCACTGATGGATAAGATGGTATAATATGTAAATAATAAGGGGAATACTGACACACTACTTAGTATTTTGTGAACACAGAGGAGCGTGTAATCCAACTTTGGATGGTGTCTGAAGATGGAAGTTTTGGAGATGACTTTGTGGGTAGAGGTGCCTACCATGAAGGCAGAGAGATTAGAGGCAGACTTTCAACACATAAAGGTATATATATATATATATATATATATATATATATATATATATATACCACCATAATGACCTTAATTACCATCTCACACTTAATGGAGAATACCTAGGTGTTTTATATATCAGATAATGTTTCAGACCTTAGAACAATCAGGTATACTCCATTAAATATGAGTATGAGAAAAAACTTAGGAGACTGCTGGGGTTGTGTAGTGTAGGCATGACCAGTATAAGCAGGGATGCAGGAGAGTAAGAGTGAGCATATTCTAGAACAATTGGGAGATAAAGTTGGCATGATTTGGTGATGGGGTCTGATGAAGAATGAACACTAATGAGGTAAGTCAACAATGATCCCCGTGTTTCTGGACAAGTGTAGACTGAAAACTAAGAGAAGGAAGGCATGAACACATTAGTCTGTTCTTTATATGGTGATTTTGAGATACTGTTCAGGGATGCTATTCAGTACATAGATTTATATATGAATCACAAACAAAAGATAAAATGTAAACCAAGATGTATATATGGAAGATAAGACATCTGAACAAATCAGCCCACTAGCAATATGTGAAGAATAAAGAGAAATGGATTAGATACTGAAGGTCTAAAATATTTTAAAAGGAGGGGCTGATAAGAGAGGGGATAGGGAGATATCTCTGTTGGTAAAGTGCTGGTTGTGCAATCTTGAAGACTTAACTTTGGATGCCCAGCACCCATGCAAAACTCAGGATGTGTTCTAGACACACATGTGAATACACACACACACACACACACACACACACACACACACACACACACACAGAGAGAGAGAGAGAGAGAGAGAGAGAGAGAGAGAGAGAGAGAGAGAGAGAGAGAGATGATAAAGAGACTACCTATCCTATGACAGTATCAAGCCTTTACTTTAATGGAAGGTAGGACTAATACCTTTAACAATAGGGCAATGTCTAGTACCATTACCACTTTGTTCATATTAATGTTACCATTTTTTTTTGCAATGCCCTTTTGTAGAAGCAAAACCCTTCTCCCTTGCCTTCAGTTAGAACCAACCTTTCACAGAAACCTTGTAAGTTTTTTGTAAGCCAGTTCTTAAACAACAGAGGATGCTATTCATCATAATTCAATTTTGGGCAGAGAACGGGTAGGAGCATTTGTTCACAACGGTGATTTTCCACGCATGCTGGGAAAGCAGACAGCAGGAGCGTGGAGGTAAGCTTACAGAAGGGGCCAAGCTGGCTGAGCGCTAATGGAGAGCCACAGATGGTGAGCTGTGTGTGGCCAGTGCACTCTCCCTGAGACACATTATAAGCAGATCGATGCTCCGTGCATGGCCATTTGGACAATACTTGTGAGCATTTTGATATGGGTTTTGATGTATATTTGATGTCGGTTTTTAATGTATTTTAGAGTAAACTCTCTGCACTGCTGTGTTTTTTTTTTCCTGTGCCCTAGAGGAATGTTATTTGTGAGTCTTATTAAAAATTAACATGAATCTACTTCCCACATTCTGTCTGTCGTAGATGAAGAACAACCTATGTTGATATGCACGATCCATTCATTGATTTCCAGGCCCAGCTGTACTCAATGGCATCTCAAATTATGTGACAGATCTGAGCAAAACTTGATGATTTATCTCAATGATATTCAGAATTTTTCTCACCAGGAGAGCTCTCTCAGGTGGCTGTGAATTCAGAGAATTCTACTTCTCTCTCTAAGGAACACAATATAATGTTACATGAATAGGGTCCCGATCAATATGCTCCCACAAACCAGCCTTTCTCTCAAGCCTCACATGTTAGAACAGAACCACTCCTGTCAGGATCCCATTAGTGATGAATCTAGACCATGAAATATGGTGGCCATACAGAAGTAACTGCGAAGACTTTACTTTCACTGCAGAATCCCGAGACAACAAGCCATTGCTAGGGATGTTCCAGTTTAATTTGTAAAAGACATTTACTTTTATTTGATGTGTATAATTTTTTTCTTCACATATGCATGTGCAGTATGAATACCATGGGTGTGCCTGATACCCACAGAGTTCTCAGAGGCTGTGGGATCCTCTGCATCTGGCTGCTATGAAGCACCATGTAGATGCTGGGAGCTGAACCCTGGTACTATGTAAGGGCAGTAAGGGTTCTTAACTACTGAGCCACTTCTCCATCCCCTTAAATTTAACTTTTATACTGCAAAGACAAAACACCCCACCAAAGAGAGAGACACAACAAAAGCTTTCTACGTTGTAGCCTTAGAAGGTTTGAGTTGATGCCCACCACACATACACATCAGAAAGAGTTTTCATACAAACACCACATCTTATCTATTCCAGTACTCTCACCGAAGAGTAACTGAAAGCTGATAATCATGAGATTAATAAGAGGAAAACAGAGGGCGTGGTGGCGCACGCCTTTAATCCCAGTACTTGGGAGGCAGAGGCAGGCGGATTTCTGAGTTCGAGGCCAGCCTGGTCGACAAAGTGAAACCAAAAAAAAAAAAAGAGGAAAACAGATATTTTGAGAGGAATGAAGTGAGAGATTTATCCTCTGTAGCCCCACTTTCCTCTCCTATAAAGTGGAACTACCCTCTAATGTTATTTGGGGAAATATGTGAGATAAAAGTTTCTTAGAGCTTGTTGTATTAGGACTGAGGATTGTTATGGGTGGAGGGGCTCCACTGGGGGTCTAACATTCACTCTCCACTTCTAATTAGTTTTACTCTCTTCTAACAGGTATCATAGTGATAATCAGTGAGGAAAAATCATTATGGAGAAATCACCGGATCCGTTTAATAACATTTATTAACTTTACTCGTAAGTAGAAAAATATTATTGCTATTCAGTTGGTTGAGGAAATACATCAAATTTACAAAAGTAATTTGAAAAATCAGTTCACAACATTTAGCATAATCACAAACTCTGAAATATGCAAGCTTCCTTTCAGCAGGACAGAAATCTATGCTCACCAGAATGATACTCCCGATTATGGTAAAAAAAATATTATTCTAGTCCAGTTTTTGACAACAAATAGAGAGATATAAACAATAAATTTGGTTATTATGCTTAACTCGTCAAGTTGTTTCCCAAGGATAAGTGCGTAGAGTGTTACAGTGTTTGTGTTGTTACCTAAAGTAGCAGGCTTTCCACCCATCGGCTAGAGTGCTTCTTTACAAAAGGTTTTTAAAGATTCTCTTTGTGTATGTGTGTGAGTGAGTGAGTGAGTGAGTGAGTGAGTGAGTGAGTGAGTGTGTGCGTGCACGTGTGCTCACACCTGCATACTCATGTGCATCTGGAGCCTGTGGGGGCCAGACAAGAGTGCAGGGTTCTCTGAAGCCGGAGTTACTGTAGGACATGAGCTCTGGTCCCCTGCAAAAGCAGGAAGCATTCTGAGTCATGGATCCACAGCCCGCTTTTGCCCTTGCTTCTTAAATAAGAATGTTTAATATAGCCATAAGCGTCCTCTTCCCAACGTTGTCACATGAACAAACTGGGGAAACTGCAAGTAAATATAAAAGTGGCTTAATTCAGGAGCAGGCTAGAAAGCCCTAACTATGATGGATTCTACTGGATTTAAAGAATTCTAATAAAAATATGAAGAGATGTTCAGAAGGCAGGAGAAAGAGCTCAGCAGTTAAGAACTTCTAGGACTCTTGCAGACAACTTGCCTTTGGTTCCCTGCACTCAACACTGCCTATAACTCTGGTTCTAAGAGATCTAATGCCCTCTTTTGACATACGCATATGGACATATGCACTCATGTGCGCATAGCCGTATATAGACAAGTAACTGAAAATATAAACAAATCTAAAAACAATGTGATAGCTGAAGTAGAAAGAATACATGTTTCCAAACTGTTGGAAGTTAAACCACTAAGATTCAGTTCTGGGGGCTTTGCACATTGCTAGCCATATTTAAGTATGTATTAAATGAATCCGTGTTTCCTACGAAGGCAGGCAAGTATTTATAACAAAGAAAAATCCTCACGCACCACAGAGGAAAATTTAATAAAACCCAAAGAAAAGCCAACAAAAAAAGAAGGAGGAGGAGGAGGAGGAGGAGGAGGAGGAGGAGGAGGAGGAGGAGGAGAAGGAGAGGGAGAGGGAGAGGGAGAAGGAGAAGGAGAAGGAGAAAGAAGGAGAAGGAGAAGAAGGAGAAGGAGAAGGAGAGGAAGAAGAAGAAGAAGAAGAAGAAGAAGAAGAAGAAGAAGAAGAAGAAGAAGAAGAAGAAGAAGAAGAAGAAGAAGAAGAAGAAGAAGAAGAAAAAGAAGAAGAAGAAGAAGAAGAAGAAGAAGAAGAAGAAGAAGAAGAAGAAGAAGAAGAAGAAGAAGAAGAAGAAGAAGAAAGATTTGTATTATAAGTGGAAAAGATGAGATTTTTCTGAACTTGACCCCCAACCTAGGACAGTTCTAACATTGTGGCCTTTAACAGTCAAATAGCCATCATGGCAAATACATTCACACACTTGGGCTGGACCTAATGAAGCAGGCAGTTTACTGCAGACTCTATCCTTTGAAGACAAGACTAAGGGATGAATAAGATGAAGATGCTGTTAATAAGGATCTGTTGGAATGCTATGGACACCCAAGAAGCTGATGAAGGATGTAAAGCCATTATTGAAGGGTGAGTTGACTAACATGGGACCACAGATAAAGGCCAGCATTTGCCACGTGCTTCAAAGTCTGAATGATTGCGAGAGAAAACAACACAGTTGGCTTGGAAGGTCACATGCAGAACCAGAGGAAGGTCTAGAAAATACACCAACACATAGAGTCGTGTCATTTATCCATGGTTTGGGGCATCAGAGCCAGTCGCAGAATAATCACTGAAGGGAAACGACCAGGGAAGCTTGATCCAGGAATTTTCATCTACAGCCAGCGAGAGATTCTTGAGCCAAGCATTAGAAGCTCAGGTGGACAGTGTCGTGGTTTGAATATGCTTGGCCCAGGGAGTGGCACTATTTGGAGGTGTGACCCTCTTGGAGTAGGTGTGTCACTATAGGTGTGGGCTTAAGACCCTCACCATAGCTGCCTGGAAGTCAGTCTTCCACTAGCAGCCTTCAAATGAAGATGTAGAACTCTCAGCTCCTCCTGCACCATGCCTGCCTGGATGCTGCCATGCTCCTACCTTGATGATAATGGACTGAAGCTCTGAACTTCTAAGCTATCCCCAATTAAATGTTGTCCTTTATAAGACTTGCCTTGGTCATTATGTCTGTTCACAGCAGTAAAACCCTAAGACAGACAGACAGACAGACAAACAGACAGAGAGGAATATGAGAGCTAGTCGGAGGAGGGCAAAGAGCAGCAGGACACATGGACAAGTTGGCATATGTCTAGGTGAGCTGAGTAGACAACAGGAAAGTCATGACAGAAAGAGTCAGCACACTGGCAATGTCTGACAGCAAGTGGTTGATTAGAGAACCCATGGTGGGACACTTACCTGGCATTTAGTAAGTTCTCAACAGGATGTGTGGCTGTTGGTCATTCATCTCTTCACATATGTGCCTATATGATATGGTCAATAATCTCTCAACTGTGGAGAATCTTTTAATACTACATATTGTACACATAAGTATAACAAAAATCATTACCTTAAAATACCTATCTTGGTGGTGTATTTAGTTGTTAAAAATAATTTGTTGCTCTCATAAAGAACCTGGATTTGGTTCCTAGCACCCCACCCCACCCCCACCCCTGGTGGTTCATAATCAGTAACTGTGGTTCCAGGGGATCCAGTGCCCTCTTCTGGTCTCCATGTATCCATGCGGTAAAAATGAATTTATAAAGAGAAACTCCAGTTTACATAAATAAATAAACCACTTAAAATATCTTTAAAAATTATATCCTTTTTTGCATATTGCTATATAACAAAGCCATTGCAGAACCAAGAGTTACAATCTGAGGAGGATGGAAAGGAAATCTTTCTAGCGCAGCCCCCTCAGCCCTCGCCGTGAAAGCCAGGTCAGTCGTGCTAGATCCATAACTTCAGATCTTTCTTATCTTTAATAAAACAAAACACCTGATAGATGACTTTAAAAATTATCGTACTACAAGCATCAACTTAAAACGCCACCTTACAACCATGGGAAAGGAGAGAGAGAGTTTTGGTGATTCAAACACTAGAACAGAAATAATTTTTACAGTTTAGAATGCCTTGAAATTTTAGAGGCCACTTGGAGATGTCTAACCTAAGTGTGGAACTTTGAGGGCTGAAAGAAGAGATAGAGATGATCTGGTGTAACCCTCTCCTGTTGTGGATGGAAACCCACAAAAGGACTCAATCCAAATATTTTATGTAAGATAAGGCTACAACTTCTCTGAGTATAATATGGTATTATCTGGTATATCCGAGCTTCAATTGCCACTAGATATAAGTCCTCAGCCTCAAGCACTGAATAAAGGCCACTTGCATGTGTATTACATAGCATATCCAAACATATGAAAGACATCAATTCATGTGTGTAGAGTGCAGGGATAAAAATGGATGTATGTATATTAACCATGTATAAAAATCTTCCAAGCTGACAGGGTGGGTTCTCCTAGCATTTTATCTCTCCTACATTAATGAGAATCTGTTCTTTTTACTTTATTCTGGACTTTACAATAGAATACCTGTCTTTCCAGCTCTGCCATACATTTCTTGGGGAGAACGTGAAGACAGAAGATGAAGCAAGCTATGCTAGTAGGGGAAAGAGTCTGACAACCTTTAGCTCCATCACAGCTAAGCCATGTATAAACCATTCTCGCATCTCTTTAAATTTATTATTGAACAAGTGCGAAAGTAGAGGCAGAGGCCAAACTCCTAACTGGAGTGAGGTGTCTCATGATCCATGAACTATAATGTGTGGCCTGGCCTGATCTTAGGAACAAAGGCTGTCCTCCTATTTTTTTTTAATTAGGTATTTTCTTCATTTACATTTCCAATGCTATCCCAAAAGTCCCCCATACCCTCCCCCCCACTCCCCTACCCACCCACTCCCACTTCCTGGCCCTGGTGTTCTCCTGTACTGAGGCATATAAAGTTTGCAAGACCAAGGGGCCTCTCTTTCCAATGATGGCCAACTAGGCCATCTTTTTTTTTTTTTTTTTTTTAGCCATCGCAAGCTACTTTATTGTAACTTAACATGTGAAAGAAACCAAGACTTTCTTCCCCCCCCCCCCCCCGGTCAGCACTGTTTTATACCCACTGTCAGATATCTTTTGGTATGAGAAGTATTTCTGGTTACATTTTACTTTTACTAGTTACAAAAGATTCATGCATTTCTTATTACAATTGGGTTGGGAGCACTGAGCAGAACGTTAAAATTATCTGGAATTCTACATTTTTTTAAATTAGGTATTTTCCTCGTTTATATTTTCAATGCTATCCCAAAGGTTCCCCCATACCCACCCCCCCCAATCCCCTACCTACCCACTCCCCCTTTTTGGCCCTGGCGTTCCCCTGTACTGGGGCATATAAAGTTTGCAAGTCCAATATGCCTCTCTTTGCAGTGATGGCCGACTAGGCCATCTTTTGATACATATGCAGCTAAAGACAAGAGCTCCCGGGTACTGGTTAGTTCATATTGTTGTTCCACCTATAGGGTTGCAGTTCCCTTTAGCTCCTTGGGTAATTTCTCTAGCTCCTCCATTAGGGGCCGTGTGACCCATCCAATAGCTGACTGTGATCATCCACTTCTGTGTTTGCTAGGCCCCGGCATAGTCTCACAAGAGAGAGCTATATCTGGGTCCTTTCAGCAAAATCTTGATAGTGTATGCAATGGTGTCAGCATTTGGAAGCTGATTATGGGATGGATCCCTGCATATGGCAATCACTAGATGGTCCATCCTTTCGCCACAGCTCCAAATTTTGTCTCTGTAACTCCTTCCATGGGTGTTTTGTTCCCATTTCTAAGAAAGGGTAAAGTGTCCACACTTTGGTCTTCGTTCTTCTTGAATTTCATGTGTTTGGCAAGTTGTATCTTATATCTTGGGTATCCTAAGTTTCTGGGCTAATATCCACTTATCAGTGAGTACATATTATGCTAGTTCCTTTGTGATTGGGTTACCTCACTCAGGATGATGCCCTCCAGGTCCATCCATTTGCCTAGGAATTTCATAAATTCATTCTTTTTAATAGCTGAGTAGTACTCCATTGTGTAAATGTACCACATTTTCTGTATCCATTCCTCTGTTGAGGGGCATCTGGGTTCTTTCCAGCTTCTGGCTATTATAAATAAGGCTGCTATGAACATAGTGGAGCATGTGTCCTTCTTACCGGTTGGGGCATCTTCTGGATATATGCCCAGAAGAGGTATTGTGGGATCTTCCGGTAGTACTATGTCCAATTTTCTGAGGAACCGCCAGACTGATTTCCAGAGTGGTTGTACAAGCTTGCAATCCCACCAACAATGGAGGAGTGTTCCCCTTTCTCCACATCCTCGCCAGCATCTGCTGTCACCAGAATTTTTTATCTTAGCCATTCTGACTGGAGTGAAGTGGAATCTCAGTGTTGTTTTGATTTGCATTTCCCTGATGATTAAGGATGTTGAACATTTTTTCAGGTGCTTCTCTGCCATTCGGTATTCCTCAGGTGAGAATTCTTTGTTCAGCTCTGAGCCCCATTTTTTAATGGGGTTATTTGATTTTCTGGAGTCCACCTTCTTGAGTTCTTTATATATATTGGATATTAGTCCCCTATCCGATTTGGGATAGGTAAAGATCCTTTCCCAATCTGTTGGTGGAGGCCATCTTCTGATACATATGCAGCTAGAGATACGAGCTCGGGGGTGTGTGTGTGTGGGGGGGGTAATGGTTAGTTCATATTGTTGTTCCACCTATAGGGTTGCAGGTCCCTTTAGCTCCTTGGGTATTTTCTCTAGCTCTTCCACTGGGGGCCCTGTGGTCCATCCAATAGCTGACTGTGAACATCCACTTCTGTGTTTGCTAGGGCCTGGCATAGCCTCACAATATGGCTGTCCTCCTATTGACCTCTGCTTTTCATAAGTAAGGAATGAACTACAGTTTTTCCTGTGGAGTGTATGAGGCCTTAGGTTGTTCCACAAAAGGCCCCTCTACCTGGTTCTCCAGACATTGCATCCAATGTTCCTCTGTAAATAAAGCTTTTCCTATCTCTCTAGTCTGTCTCAATCTGGAAGCTTCCCTTCCCTGCCTCTCCAAAGCATGAACCCTGATCTAGTAACACCTTCCTTCCTTCCTTCCTTCCTTCCTTCCTTCCTTCCTTCCTTCCTTCCTTTCTTTCTTTCTTTCTTTCTTTCTTTCTTTCTTTCTTTCTTTCTTTCTTTCTTTCTTTCTTTCTCTCTCTTTCTCTCTCTCTTTCTTCCTTCCTTCCTTCCTTCCTTCCTTCCTTCCTTCCTTCCTTTCTTCCTTTCTTCCTTCCTTTCTTCCTTCCTTCCTTCCTTCCTTCCTTCCTTCCTTCATCTCTCTCTCTCTCTCTCTCTCTCTCTCTTTCTGTCTTTCTTTCTTTCAAAAAAAGCTTTAGAAATTACATACAATAATGGGTTACACCATGGCATTTAAATATATATGTAATATATTGACAATATTCATCTTCTCTTATTATGCCCATCAGTCTTCTTTGTAAAATCCCTTTTCTACAGTCAGGTCATTTATTTTTTCAGAAAGAACAATCTGGAATATATGGGTAGACTAGTCTCGGTCCCTATGATTCCTCCACATCTAACACATTCCTTCTTGAAGCCTTGCATAGCCTCACTTCCAGAAGTCTCATGATGTGTTCTTTCTTTTCTTTTGCTGAGATATTCATTTTCATGCAAATATTATCTCCACTACATATACAGTGAAAGCTTTTCTCAGTCTCCTTGGGATTTGACAAATTTTCCTTAAACAGAACTTAATAGTAGATTTTATTTAGCTTGAAATTATCAACATATGAGGGGCCAATGAGTGTGAGAAACACTCATGGCCATCTTATCAGTATGGAGGAGACCTTTTCAAATAGTGTCCTGCTGACTGTGTCAGGGTCTCCTCACCCGAGGAATACCGAATGGCAGAGAAGCACCTGAAAAAATGTTCAACATTCTTAATCATCAGGGAAATGCAAATCAAAACAACCCTGAGATTCCACCGCACACCAGTCAGAATGGCTAAGATGAAAAATTCAGGTGACAGCAGATGCTGGCGAGGATGTGGAGAAAGAGGAACACTCCTCCATTGTTGGTGGGATTGCAAGCTTGTACAACCACTCTGGAAATCAGTCTGGCGGTTCCTCAGAAAATTGGACATAGTACTACCGGAAGATCCCACAATACCTCTTCTGGGCATATATCCAGAAGATGCCCCAACCGGTAAGAAGGACACATGCTCCACTATGTTCATAGCAGCCTTATTTATAATAGCCAGAAGCTGGAAAGAACCCAGATGCCCCTCAACAGAGGAATGGATACAGAAAATGTGGTACATTTACACAATGGAGTACTACTCAGCTATTAAAAAGAATGAATTTATGAAATTCCTAGGCAAATGGATGGACCTGGAGGGCATCATCCTGAGTGAGGTAACCCAATCACAAAGGAACTCTCACAGTATGTACTCACTGATAATTGGATATTAGCCCAGAAACTTAGGATACCCAAGATATAAGATACAATTTGCTAAACACATTAAACTCAAGAGAATGAAGAGCAAAGTGTGGACACTTTGCCCCTTATTAGAATAAGAAAAAAAAACACCCATGGAAGGAGTTACAGAGACAAAATTTGGAAGTGTGACGAAAGGATGGACCATCTAGTGATTGCCGTATCCAGAGATCCATCCCATAATCAGCTTCCAAACGCTGACACCATTGTATACACTAGCAAGATTTTGCTGAAAGAACCCAGATATAGCTGTCTCTTGTGAGACTATGCCAGGGCCTAGCAAACACAGAAGTGGATGCTCACAGTCAGCTATTGAATGGACGACAGGGCCCCCAATGGAGGAACTAGAGAAAGTACCCAAGGAACTAAAGGGAACTGCAACCCTATAGGTGGAACAACAATATGAACTAAGCAGTACCCCGGAGCTCTTGTCTCTAGCTGCATATGTATCAAAAGATGGCCTAGTCGGCCATCACTGCAAAGAGAGGCCCATTGGACATGCAAACTTTATATGCCCCAGTATAGGGGAACGCCAGGGCCAAAAAGTGGGAGTGGGTGGGTAGGGGAGTGGGGGTGGGTGGGTATGGGGGACTTTTGGTATAGCATTGGAAATGTAAATGAGCTAAATACCTAATAAAAATGGGGGAAAAAAAGAAGTTTAGTTTTAAGGAAAAATGGCAGATTGATCCCATCTCATGAGAATGCTTCCCCAAATTAAAAACCCAGATTAACTAAAATTCTAATGATACTAATTACCCACAATAAATTATCCGGATCACTTGATCAATATAAAACCTTTAGGAGTTCCACTGTTCTTCTAATTATTACTTAATTGTTGACCCGTCTTAATAACTTTCCTTCAGGAGGAAAGATTCAGAAAAGGCCGATGAGAAGAAAGAGACCTCGACGGAGTCATTTATTATCGTTGTTTCCATT